>NW_017209876.1:0-3040 GCF_001704415.2 Capra hircus
CGTCGTGGGCGGGGCTAAGACCTTGTGTGGAGTCGGGGGCCGGAAGCTGAGGATTCCTCTCCAGTGCTGACATGGATTTTGGGGTACTTCTGGAGTCTCCACAAAGGAGTCAGGCTCGACTCGAGTGGGGCATGAGCGTGCCCTTTCGCTCCCATGCTGTAGCAGCAGTGTCACGCTTCCCCTTGCGTGGACCAAGGGATCTGTGGCTTTCCCTCGAGTCTTTCCCACGAGGCTTTCCCACAGGGCTGTCCCACGTGTCACGGTGGTGTGAGTCGATCCTCGGCGTGAAAGCCGAGGCAGTGCAGGGAAAACAGGTTCCTGTGGAACGGACTGAGATATCTGGGGGAGTCTTGGAATGGTGGCACGACCCTGCAGTTCCTCTCCCCTTTCCTTTGGAGAGCGCTCCTCTTGAGATGCGATGGGAATGCCGGGAAATCTTTCCCGACCAAGCAGGGAAAGGATCCGTCCTCTCGAGCTACGAGCCGGAAACGGAGCTCCTCTGGATGTGGACGGGACCCTCGTGCTTCCTCTTGAGTGGAGACGGGTATGTCGGGGAACTTCTTGAGTTGCAGCATGGCTGTGAAAGACTCTTTGGAAGTTCCAGAGGTCAAGTGTGATTAGCCTCGAGACACCTCAGTGGAAACGGGCCTCATCTCGCCTGCAGGGGAGAACCTCCTGGATTTTCTCGAGTTGCGGCAGGTGCTCTCGACTTAAGACGGGGACCTCAGGGACCCGACTGGTGGCTTCAAGAAAGGCCAGTCCCCATGTGAGTTGCTCGGGGGCCTCTTGGGATTACTCTCCTGTCGATGCCGGGGCCTAAGACCTTGTGTGGAGTCGGTGACGGAACCTGAGGATTCCTCTCCAGTGCTGACATGGATCTTGGGGTACTTCTGGAGTCTCCCCAGGGGAGTCAGTCCTCGTCTCGAGTGGGGCATGCACATGCGCTTTCCTCCCGAGATGTAGCAGCAGTGTCACGCTTCCCTTCGCGTGGATCATGCGATCTGTGGCTTTCCCTCGAGGCTTTCCCATGAGGCTTTCCACGAGGCTTTCCCACAGGGCTGTCCCACGTGCCACCGTGGTGTGAGTCAATACTCGGCTTGAAAGTCGAGGCAGTGCAAGGAAAACAGGTTTCCCTCGAATGGACTGAGACATCTGGGGGACTCTGGGAATGGTGGCACGACCTGGAGTTCCTCTCGCCTATCCTGTGGAGAGCGCTTCCTCTTGAGATGCGACGGGAACCCCGGGAATTCTTTCCCGTCCACTCAGAGAAAGGATCCCTACTCTCGAGCTAGGAGGCGGAAACGGGGCTCCTCTGGATGTGGGCGGGACTCTTGTGCATCCTCTCGAGTGGAGACGGGTATGTCTGGGATCCTCTTGAGTTGCAGCAAGGGTGTGAAGGACCTTTTGGAAGTTCCAGAGGTTAGATGTGATTAGCCTCGAGAGGCCTCAGCGGAAATGGGCCTCATCTCGCCCGGATGGGAGAACCTCTTGGATTTTCTCCTGTTGGGGCAGCTATTCTCGACTTACGATGGGGACCTCAGGGACCCGCTTGGTGGCCTCAGGAAAGGCCAGTCCCCATGCGAGTTGCTCGGGGGCCTCTCGGGATTCCCCTCACGTCGATGCCGGGGCCTAAGACCTTGTGTGGAGTCGGTGCCGGATCCTTAGGATTCCCCTCCAGTGCTGACATGGATCTTGGGGTACTTCTGGAGTCTCCCCAGGGGAGTCAGGTCTCGTCTCAAGTGGGGGTATGCACGTGCGCTTTCCTCCCGAGATGTAGCAGCAGTGTCATGCATCCCTTCGCGGGATCAAGGGATCTGTGGCTTTCCCTCGAGGCTTTCCCACCAGGCTTTCCCACGAGGCTTTCCCACAGGGCTGTCCCACGTGCCACCGTGGTGTGAGTCGATCCTCGCTTGAAAGTCGAGGCAGTGCAGGGAAAACAGATTTCCCTGGAATGGACTGAGACATCTGGGGACTCAGGGAATGGTGGCACGACCCTGGAGATCCTCTCGCCTTTCCGGTGGAGGGCCTCCTCTTGAGATGCGACGGGAACACCGGGAATTCTTTTCCGACAACGCAGGGAAAGGATCCCTCCTCTCGAGCTAGGAGGCGGAAACGGGGCTCCTCTGGATGGGGCGGACTCTCGTGCTTCCTCTCGAGTGGAGACGGGTATGTCAGGGAACTTCTTGAGTTGCAGCAAGGGTGTGAAGGACCCTTTGGAAGTTCCAGAGGTTAGGTGTGATTAGAGTCGCCTCTGCGGAAATGGGCCTCATCTCGCCTGGAGGGAGAACCTCCTGGATTTTCTCGAGTTGGCGGCAGGTGCTCTCGACTTATGACGAGGACCTCAGGGACCCGCTCTGGTGGCCTCAGGAAAGGCCATGCCCCATGCGAGTTGTTCGGGGTCCTCTCGGGATTCCTCTCCCGACGATGCCGGGGCCTAAGATCTTGTGTGGAGTCGGTGCCGGTCATGAGCATTCCTCTCCAGTGCTGACATGGATCCTGGGCTTCTTCTGGAGTCTCCCCAGGGAGTCAGTCCTCGTCTCGAGTGGGGGCATGCACGTGCGCTTTTTCCGAGCTGTAGCAGCAGTGTCACTCTTTCCCTTCGCGAGGATCAAGGGATCAGGGGGCTTTCCCTCGAGGCTTTCCCACGAGGCACGAGGCTTTCCCATAGGGCTGTCCCAAGTGCCGCCGTGGTGTGAGTCGATCCTCGCTTGAAAGTCGAGGCAGTGCAGGGAAAACAGTTTCCCTGGAATGGACTGAGACATCTGGGGACTCTGGGAATGGTGGCACGACCGCTGGAGTTCCTTCTGCCTTTCCTGTGAAGAGCGCCTCCTCTTGAGATGCGACGGGAACGCGGGAATTCTTTCCCGACCACGCAGGGAAAGGATCCCTCCTCTCGAGCTAGGAGGCGGAAACGGGCTCCTCTGGATGTGGCAGGACTCTCGTGCTTCCTCTCGAGTGGAGACGTGTATGTCGGGGTACTTGTTGAGTTGCAACAATGGTGTGAAGGACCCTTTGTAGGTTCCAGAGTTTAGGTGTTATA
>NW_017209877.1:0-3039 GCF_001704415.2 Capra hircus
GGCCCAGGGACCCTCCTCTGTGGCCTCAGGAAAGCCAGTCCCCATGCAAGTTGCACGGGACTCTCGGGATTCCTCTCCCGTCGGTGCCGGGCCTAAGAACTGTGTGGAGTCCTGCCGGAAACTGAGGTTTCCTCTCCAGTGCTGACATGGATTTTGAGTACTTCTGGAGTCTCCCCAGGGGAGTCAGTCCTTGTCTCGAGTGGGAGCATGCACGTGCGCCTTTCCTCCCGAGCTGCAGCAGCAGTGTCATGGTTCCCTTCGCGTGGATCAAGGGATCTGTGGCTTTCCCTCGAGGCTTTCCCAAAGGGCTGTCCACGTGCCACCGTGGTGTGAGTCGATCCTCGTCCTGAAAGTCGAGCAGTGTAGGGAAAAAAGTTTCCCTGGAATGGACTGAGACATCTCTGGGGACTCTGGAATGTGGCACGACCCTGGAGTTCCGCTCGCCTTTCCTGTGGAGAGAGCGCCTCCTCTTGAGATGCGACGGAACGCCGGAATTCTTTCCCGACCATGCAGGGAAAGGATCCCTCCTCTCGAGCTAGAGGCGGAAAACGGGGTTCCTCTAGATGTGGGCGGGACTCTCGTGCTTCCTCTCGAGTGGAGACGGGTATGTCAGCGAACTTCTTGAGTTGCAGCAAGGGTGTGAAGACCCTTTGGAAGTTCCAGAGGTTTGGTGTGATTAGCCTCGAGACGCCTCAGCGAAATGGGCCTCATCTCGCCTGGAAGGGAGAACCTCCTGGATTTTTCTCGAGTTGCGGCAGGTGCTCTTGACTTACGACGGGACATCAGGAACCCGCTCTGGTGGCCTCAGGAAAGGCAGGTCCCATACGAGTTGCTCGGGGCCTCTCGGGATTCTCTCCCCTGATGCCGGGCCTAAGCCCTTCCGTGGAGTCGGTGCCGGAACCTGAGATTCCTCTCCAGGGCTGACATGGACCTTGGGTACTTCTGGAGTCTCCCCAGGGGAGTCAGTCCTCGTCTCGAGTGTGGGCATGCAGGTGCGCTTTCCTCCCGAGCTTTAGCAGCAGTGTCACGCTTCCCTTCGCTTGGATCAAGGGATCTGTGGCTTTCCCTCGAGGTTTCCCATGAGGCTTTCCCAAGAGCTTTCCACGAGGCTTTCCCACAGGGTTTTCCCCCGTGCCACCATGGTGTGAGTTGATCCTCGGCTTGAAAGTCGAGGCAGTGCAGGAAAACGGTTTCCCTGGAATAGACTGAGACATCTGGGGACTCTGGAATGGTGGCATGACCCTGGAGTTCCTCTCGGCTTTCCTGTAGAGACGGCCTCCTCTTGAGATGCGACGCAACCGCCGGAATTCTTTCACGACGACGCAGGTAGGATCCCTCTTCTCGAGCTTGGAGGCGGAAACTGGGCTCCTCTGGATTGGGCGGGACTCTCGTGCTTCCTCTCGAGTGGAGACGGGTATGTCGGGGAACTTCTTGAGTTGCAGCAAGGGTGTGAAGGACCCTTTGGAAGTTCCAGAGGTTAGGTGTGATTAGCCTGGGACGCCTCAGAGGAAATGGTCCTCATCTCCCCTGGAGGGGAGAACCTCCTGCATTTTCTTGAGTTGCTGCAGGTGTTCTCGCGTTACGACGGGGACCTCAGGACCCGCTCTGTGGCCCTCAGGAAAGGCCAGTCCCCATGCGAGTTGCTCGGGGGCCTATCAGGATTCCTTTCCCATCGAGGCCGGTGCCTAAGACCTTGTGGGGAGTCGGTGCCGGAACCTGAGAATTTCTCTCCAGTGCTGACTTGGATCTTGGGTACTTCTGGAGACTCCACAGGGGAGTCAGTCCTTGTCCCGAGTAAGGGCATGCACGTGTGCTTTCCTCCCGAGCTGTAGCAGCAGTGTCACGCTCCCCTTCGCGTGGATCAAGGATCTGTGGCTTTCCCTCCAGGCTTTCCCATGAGACTTTCCCACGAGGCTTTTCCACAGGGCTGTCGCACGTGCCACCGTCGTGTGAGACGATCCTCGGCTTGAAAGTCGAGGCAGTGCAGGGAAAACAGGTTTCCCTGGAATGGCCTGAGACATCTGGGGGACTCTGGGAATGGTGGAACGACCCTGGAGTTCCTCACGCCTTTCCTGTGTAAAGCGTCCCCTCTTGAGATGCGACGGGAACGCCGAGAATTCTTTCCCGACCACGCAGGGAAAGGATCCCTCCTCTCGAGCTATGAGGCGGAAACGGGGCTCCTCTGGATGTGGCGGACTCTCGTGCTTCTCCTCGAGTGGAGACGGGTATGTCGGGGAACTTCTTGTGTTGCAGCAAAGGATGTGAAGAACGTTTTGGAAGTTCCAGAGTTTAGGTGTGATTACCTGGGACGCCTCAGAGGGAAATGGCCTCATGTCGCCTGGAGGGAGAACCTCCCTGGATTTTCTCGAGTTGCGGCAGGTGCTCTCGACTTATGACGGGGACCTCAGGACCCGCTCTAATGGCCTCAGGGAAAGGCCAGTCCCCATGCTAGTTACTCGGGCCTCTCGGGATTCCTCTCCCGTCGATGCCGGGGCCTAAGACCTTGTGGAGTCGGTGCCGGAACGTGAGGATTCCTCTCCAGGGCTGACGTGGATCTTGGGGTACTTCTGGACTCTCCTCAGGGTAGTCAGTCCTCGTCTCGAGTGGGGGCATGCACGTGCCTTCCTCCCGAGCTGTAGCAGCAGTGTCGTGCTTCTCTTCGCGTGGATCAAGGATCAGCCTTTCCCACGACGCTTCACATAGGCTGTCCCACGTGCCACCGTGATGTGAGTCGATCCTCGATTGAAAGTCGAGGCAGTGCAGGGAAAACAGGTTTCCCTGAAATGGACGGAGACATCTGGTTGACTCTGGGAATGGTGGCACGACGCTGGAGTTCCTCTCGCCTTTCCTGTGAAGAGCGCCTCCTCTTGAGATTCGACGGGATCGCCGGGAATTCTTTCCGACCACGCAGGAAAGGATCCCTCCTCTCGAGCTAGGAGTCGGAAACGGGGCTCCTATGGATGTTGCCGGACTCTCGTGCTTCCTCTCGAGTGGAGACGGTATTCGGGAACTTCTTGAGTTGCAGCAAGGTTGAAAGGA
>NW_017209878.1:0-3036 GCF_001704415.2 Capra hircus
GACTCCTCTCGATGTGGGCGGACTCTCGTGCTTCCTCTCGAGTGGAGACGGATATTCGGGGAACTTCTTGAGTTGCAGCAAGGGTGTGAAGGGACCCTTGGAAGTTCCAGATGTTAGGTGTGATTAGCCTCGAGACCCCTCAGCGGAAATGGGCCTCATCTCGCCTGGAGGGGAGAACCTCCTGGATTTTCTCGAGTTGTGGCAGGGCTCTCGAGTTATGACGGGGACATCAGGGACCCTCTCTTGGTGGCCTCAGGAAAGGCCAGACGCCATGCGAGTTGCTCGGGGCCTCTCGGGATTCCTCTCCCGTAGATGCAGTCGCCTAAGACCTTGTGTGGAGTCGGTGCCGGAACCTGAGGATCCTCTCCAGTGCTTACATGGATCTTTGGGTACTTCTGGAGTCTCCCAGGTGAGTCAGTCCTGATATCTATTGGGGTCATGCATATGCAATTTCCTCCAGAGCTGTAGCAGCAGTGTCACTCTTCCCTTCGCGTGGATCCAGGAATCTGCGGCTTTCCTTGGAGGCTTTCCCTCGAGGCTTTCCCACGAGGCTTTCCCACGACGTTTTCCCACTGGGCTGTCCAATGTACCGCCGTGTGAGTCGATCCTCGGCTTGAATGTCGAGGCAGTGCTGGAAAACTGGTTTCCTGTTATGGACTGAGCATCTGGGGGACTCTGGGAATAGTGGCACGACCCAGGAGTTCCTCTCGCCTTTCTGTGGTGAGCGCCTCCACTTGAGATGCGACGGGATCGCCGGGAATTCTTTCTCGACCACACAGGAAATGAATCCCTCATCTGGAACTATGAAGCGGAAACGGGGCTCCTCTGGATGTGGGTGGGACTCTCGTGCTTCCTCTCGATTGGAAACGGGTATGTCGAGGAACTTCTTGTGTTGCAGCAAGGGTGTTAAGGACCCTTTGGAAGTTCCAGAGGTTAGGTGGATTAGCATCGAGACGCCTCAGGGAAATGGGCCTCATCTCGCCTGAAGGGGAGAACCTCCTGGATTTTCTCGAGTTGGGGCAGGTACTGTGGACTTAAGACGGGGACCTCAGGGACCGCCCTGGTGGCCTCAGGAAATGCCAGTCCCCATGCGAATTGCTCGGGGCCTCTCGATTCCTCTCCTCGGTCCGGGGCCTAAGACCTTGTGTGTAGTAGATGCCGGAACCTGAGGATCCTCTCCAGCCCTGACATGGATCTTGGGGTACTTCTGGAGTCTCCCCAGGGAAGTCAGTCCTCCTCGAGTGGGGGCATGCTCGTGCGCTTTCCTCCCGAGCTGGAGCAGCTGTGTCGCGCTTCCCTTCGTGTGGATCAAGGGATCTGTGGCTTTTCCCTCGAGCTTTCCTACGAGGCTTTCCCACGAGGCTTCCCACAGGGCTGTCCCACGTGCCACCGTGGTTTGAGTCGATCCTCGGCTTGAAAGTCGAGACAGTGCAGGGAAAACAGGTTTCCCTGGAATGGACTGAGACATGTGGGGATTTGGGAATGTGGCACGACCCTGAGTTCCTCTCGCCTTTCCTGTGGAGAGCGCCTCCTCTTGAAATGCGCCGGGAACGCCGGAATTCTTTCCCGACCACGCAGCGGAAAGAAAGATCCCTCTCTGGATCTATCAGGCGGAAACGGGGCTCCTCTGGATGTGGGCGGGACTCTCGTGCTTCTCTCGAGTGGAGTCAGGTATGTTGGGGAACTTCTTGAGTTGCAACAAGGGTGTGAAGGACCCTTTGGAAGTTCCAGAGTTTAGGTGTGATTAGCCTCGAGACGCCTCAGCGGAAATGGGCCTCATCTCGCCTGGAGGGGAGAATCCTCCTGGATTTTCTCGAGTTGCGGCAGGTGCTCTCCACTTGAGACGTTGTCCTCAGGGACCCGCTCTGGAGGCCTCTGGAAATGCCAGTCCCCATGGGAGTTGCTCGGGGACCTCTCGGGATCCCTCTCCCGTCGATGCGGGGCCTAAGACATTGTGTGGAGTCGGTTCCGTAACCTGAGGATTCCTCTCCAGTGCTGAAAAGGATCTTGGGGAACTTCTGGCTCTCCCCAGTGGAGTCAGTCCTCGTCTCGAGTGGGGGCATACAAGTGCGCTTTACTCTCGAGCTGTAGCAGCATTGTAACGCTTCCCTTCGCGTGGATCAAGGGATCTGTGGCTTTCCCTCGAGGCTTTCCCACGAGCTTTCCCGCGAGGCTTTCCCACAGGGGCTGTCCCACGTGGCAACGTGGTGTGAGTCGATCCTCTGCTTGAAAGTCGAAACAGTGCAGGGAAAACAGGTTTCCCTGGAATGGACTGAGATATCTGGAGGACTCTGGAATGGTGGCACAACCCTGGAGTTCCTCACGCCTTTCCTGTGGAGAGTGCCTCCTCCTGAGATGCGACAGGGAACGCCGGGAATTCTTTCCCGACCACGCAGGGAAAGGAACCCGTCTCTCGAGCAAGGAGGCCCGAAAACGGGTCTCCTCTGGATGTGGGCGGGACTCTCGTGCTTCATCCTGAGTGGAGTCGGGTATGCCGGGGAACTTCTTGAGTTGTAGCAAGGGTGTGAAGGACACTTGGAAGTTCCAGAAGTTAGGTGTGATTAGCCTCTAGACGCCTCAGCGGAAATGGGCCTCATCTCCCCTGGAGGGGAGAACCTCCTGGATTTTCTCGAGTTGTGGCAGGTGCTCTCAACTAACGTCGGGGACCTCAGGGACCTGCTCTGGTGGCCTCAGGAAAGGCCAATCCCCATGCGAGTTGCTCAGGGGCCTCTCGGGATTCCTCTCCCTTCGATGCCGGGCTTAAGATCATGTGTGGAATCGGTGTCGGAACCTGAGGATTACTCTCCAGTGCTGACATGGATCTTGGGAACTTCTGGAGCCTACCCAGGGACTCAGTCCTCGTCTCGAGTTGGCGCATCCACGTGAGATTTGCTCCCGAGCTGAAAGCAGCAATGTCACGCTTCCTTCGCGTGGATCAAGGGATCTGTGGCTTTTCCCCGAGGGCTTTCCACGAGGCTTTCCCACGAGGCTTTCCCACAGTGCTGTCCACGTGCCACCGTGGTGTGAGTCGATTCT
>NW_017209879.1:0-3034 GCF_001704415.2 Capra hircus
AGGCTCCTCAAGGCTAATCACAATTAAACGCTGGAATTTCCCACGGGTCCTTCACACCCTTGCTGCAACTCAAGAAGTTCCCCGTCATACCCGACTCCACTCGAGAAGAAGGACGAGAGTCCGCCCACATACAGAGGAGCCCCGTTTCCGCCTCATAGCTCTAGAGGAGGATCCTTTCCTGCGTGGTCTGGAAAGTATTCCCGGCGTTTCCGTCGCATCTCAAGAGGAGGCGCTCTCCACTTGAAACGGGAGAGGAACTCCAGGTTCGTGCCACCGTTCCCACACTCCCCAGATGTCTCATTCCATTCCACAGAAACCATTTTTCCCTACACTGCCTCGACTTTTCAAGCTGAGGATCGACTCACACCACGGTGGCATGTGGGACAGCCCTGTGGGAAAGCCTCGTGGGAAAGTCTCCTGAGAAAGCCTCGAGAGAAAGCCACAGATCCCATGATCACGCGAAGGGAAGCGTGACACTGCTGCTACAGCTCGGGTGGAAAACCCACGTGCATATCTCCACTCGCGACGAGGAATGACTCCCCTGGGAGACTCCAGAAGTACCCAAGATCCATGTCAGCACTGGAGAGGAATCCTCAGGATCCGCACAGACTCCACACAAGGTCCAGGCCGGCATTGACGGGAGAGGAATCCCGAGAGGCCCCCGAGCAACTGCATGGGGACTGGCCTTTCCTGAGGCCACCAGAGCGGGTCCCTGAGGTCCCAGTCGTAAGTCGAGAGCACCTGCCGCAACTCGAGAAAATCCATTAGGTTCTCCCCTCCAGAGCGAGATGAGCCCTTTTCCGATGAGGCTCCTCGAGGCTAATCACACCTAAACGCTGGAATTTCCCAAGGGTCCTTCACACCCTTGCTGCAACTCAAGAAGTTCCCCGTCATACCCGACTCCACTCGAGAAGAAGGACGAGAGTCCCGCCCACATACAGAGGAGCCCCGTTTTTCGCCTCATAGCTCGAGAGGAGGGATCCTTTCCCTGCGTGGTCGGGAAAGTATTCCCGGAGTTTCCGTCGCATCTCAAGAGGAGGCGCTCTCCACTTGAAACGGGAGAGGAACTCCAGGTTCGTGCCACCGTTCCACACTCCCCGAGATGTCTCATTCCATTCCACGGAAACCTTTTTTCCCTGCACTGCCTCGACTTCAAGCTGAGGATCGACTCACACCACGGTGGCATGTGGGGACAGCCCTGTGGGAAAGCCTCGTGAGAAAGTCTCCTGAGAAAGCCTCGAGGAAAGCCACAGATCCCATGATCCACGCGAAGGGAAGCGTGACACTGCTGCTACAGCTCGGGAGGAAAACCCACGTGCATATCCCCACTCGCGAAGAGGAATGACTCCCCTGGGAGACTCCAGAGGTACCCAAGATCCATGTCAGCACTGGAGAGGAATCCTCAGGATCCGGCACAGACTCCACACAAGGTCCCAGGGCCCGGCATCGACGGGAGAGGAATCCCGAGAGGCCCCGAGCAACTGCATGGGGACTGGCCTTTCCTGAGGCCACCAGAGCGGGTCCCTGAGGTCCCAGTCGTAAGTCGAGAGCACCTGCCGCAACTCGAGAAAATCCAGGAGTTCTCCCCTCCAGGCGAGATGAGGCCCATTTCTGCTGAGGCGTCTCGAGGCTAATCACACCTAACCTCTCGAACTTCCAAAGCGGTCCTTCACACCCTTGCTGCAACTCAAGAAGTTCCCCGACATACCCGTCTCCACTCGAGAGAAGCACGAGAGTCCCGCCCAAATCCAGAGCAGCCCCGTTTCCGCCTCATACTCGAGCGGAGGGATCCTTTCCCTGCGTGGTCGGAAAGAATTCCCGGCGTTCCCGTCGCATCTCAAGAGGAGGCGCTCTCCACCGGAAAGGCGAGAGGAACTCCAGGGTCTTGCCACCATTCCCAGAGTCCCCCAGATGTCTCAGTCCATTCCAGAGAAACCTGTTTTCCCTGCACTGCCGTCGACTTTCAAGCCGAGGATCGACTCACACCAGTGGCACGTGGGACAGCCCTGTGGAAAGCCTCGTGGAAAAGCCTCTTGGAAAGCGTCGAAGGAAAGCCACAGATCCGTTGATCCACGCCGAAGGGAAGCGTGACACTGCTGCTACAGCTCTCGGGAGGAAAGCGCACGTGCATGCCCCCACTCGAGTAGAGGACTGACTGCCCTGGGGAGACTCCAGAAGTACCCCAAGATCTATGTCAGCACTGGAGAGGAATCCTCAGGTTACAGCACCGACTCCCCACAAGAACTTAGGCTCCGGCATCAACGGGAGAGGAATCCCGAGAGGCCCCAAGCTACTCACATGGGGACTGGCCTTTCCTGAGGCCACCAGAACGGGTCCCTGAGGTCCCCATCGTAAGTCGAGAGCACCTGCCACAACTCGAGAAAATCCAGGAGGTTCTCCCATCCAGGCGAGATGAGGCCCATTTCCGCTGAGGCGTCTGGAGTCTAATCACTTCTAATATCTGGAACTTCCAAATGGTCATTCACACCATTGCTGCAACTCAAGAAGTTCCCCGACATACCCGTCTCCACTTGAGACGAAGCACGAGAGTCCCGCCCACATCCAGAGGAGCCCCGTTTCCGCCTCCTACCTCGAGAGGAGGTATCCTTTCCCTGCGTGGGAAAGAATTCCCGGCATTTCCGTCGCATTCTCAAGAGGAGGCGCTCTCCACAGGAAAGGCGAGAGGAACTCCAGGGTCGTGCTACCATTCCAGAGTCCCCCAGATGCCTCAGTCCATTCCAGGGAAACCTGTTTACCCTGTACTGCCTCGACTTTCAAGCGAGTATCGACTCACACCACGGGTGGCACGTGGGACAGCCTGTGGGAAAGGCCTCGTGGGAAAGCCTCGTGGAAAGCCTCCTCGTGAGGAAAAGCCACAGATCCCTTGATCCACCGCGAAGGAAGCACGACACTGCTGCTACAGCTCGGGAGGAAAGCGCATGCTGCATGCCCCACTCGAGACGAGGACTGACTCCCCTGGGGAGACTCGAGAAATACCCCAAGATCCATGTCAGCACTGGAGAGAATTCTCAGG
>NW_017209880.1:0-3034 GCF_001704415.2 Capra hircus
ACGGGAACGCCGGGAATTCTTTCCTACCCACGCAGGAAAGTATCCCTCCTCTCTAGCTAGCAGGCGGAAACGGGGCCCTCTGGATATGTGCGGGACTCTCGGATTCCTCTTGAGTGGAGAGCGGGTATGTCGGGAACTTCTTGAGTTGCAGCAAGGGTGTGAAGGACCCTTTGGAAGTTCCAGAGTTAAAGTGTGATTACCCCTAGTTGCCTCAAGGGAAATGGGGCCTCATCTCGCCTGGAGGGAGAACCTCCTGGATTTTCTCGAGATGCGGCAGGTGCTCTCGACTTACGACGGGGACCTCAGGGATCCCGCTCTGGTGGCCTCAGGAAAGGCCAGTCCCCATGCGAGTTGCTCGGGGACCTCTCGGGATTCCTCTCCCGTCGATGCTGGGGCCTAAGACCTTGTGTGGAGTCAGTGCCGGAACCTGAGGATTCCTCTCCAGTGCAAACATGGATCTTAGGGTACTTCTGGAGTCTCCCCAGGGCAGTCAGTCCTCGTCTCGAGAGGGGGGCATGCACGTGCGCTTTCCTCCCGAGCTGTAGTAGCAGTGTCGTGCTTCCCTTCGCGTGATCAAGGATCTGTGTCTTCCTCGAGGCTTTCCCACGAGGCTTTCCCACAGGGCTGTCCCAGGTGCCACGAGATGTGAGTCGATCTTCGGCTTGAAAGTCGAGGCAGTGCAGGGAAAAATAGATTTCCCTGGAATGGACTGAGACATCCAGGGGACTCTGGGAATGGTGGCACGACCCTGGAGTTCCTCTCGCCTTTCCTGTGGAGAGCACCTCCTCTTGAGATGCAACGGGAACGCCGGGAATTCTTTCCCGACCACGCTGGGAAAGGATCCCCCCCCTCGAGCTAGGAGGCGGAAACGGGGCTATTCTGGATGTGGGCGGGACTCTCGTGCTTCCTCTCGAGTGGAGTGGGTATGTCGGGGAACTTCTTGAGTTGCAGCAGGGGTGTGAAGGACCCTTTGGAAGTTCCAGATGTTAGATGTGATTAGCCTCGAGACGCCTCAGCGGAAATGGGCCTCATCTCGAATGGAGGGGAGAACCTCCTGGATTTTCTCGAGTTGCGGCAGGTGCTCTCGACTTACGACGGGGACCTCAGGGACCCGATCTGGTGGCCTCAGGAAAAGGCCAGTCCCCATGCGAGTTGCTCGGGGGCCTCTCGGGATTCCTCTCCCGTCGATGCCGGGGCCTAAGACCTTGTGTGGAGTCGGTGCGGGAACCTGAGGATTCCTCTCCAGTGCTGACATGGATCTTGGGGTACTTCTGGAGTTCCCCATGGAGTCAGTCCTCGTCTCGTTTGGGTGCATGCACGTGCGCTTTTCTCCCGAGCTGTAGCAGCAGTGTCACTCTTCCCTACGCGTGGATCAAGGGATCTGTGGTTTCCCTCGAGGCTTTCCCACGAGGCTTTCCACGAGGCTTTCCCACAGGGCTGTCCAACGTGCCATCGCGGTGTGAGTCCATCCTCGGCTTGAAAGTCGACGCAGTGCAGGAAAACAGGTTTCCCTGGAATGGACTGAAACATCTGGGGGACTCTGGGAATGGGGCCTGATACTGGAGTTCCTCTCCGCCTTTCCTGTGGAGAGCGCCTACTCTTGAGATGAGACGGGAACGCTAGGAATTCTTTCCCGACCACGCAGGGAAAGGATGCCTCCTCTCGAGCTAGCAGGCGGAAACGGGGCCACTCTGGATATGGGCGGGACCCTCGGGTTCCTCTTGAGTGGAGACGGGTATGTCGGGAACTTCTTGAGTTGCAGCAAGGAAGTGACGGACCCTTTGGAAGTTCCAGAGGTAAGGTGTGATTAGCCTCGAGATACCTCAGCGCGGAAATAGGTCTCAGCTCGCCTGGAGGGGAGAACCTCCTGGATTTTCTCGAGTTGCGGCTGGTGCTCTCGACTTATGACGGGGAACTCAGGGACCCGGTGTGGTGGGCCTCAGGAAAGGCCAGTCCCCATGCGAGTTGCTCGGGGTCCTATCGGGATTCCTCTCCCGTCGATGCTGGGTCCTAAGACATGGTGTGGACTCAGTGCCAGAACCTGAGAATTCCTCTCCAGTGCCGACATGGATCTTGGGTACTTCTGGATTCTCCCCAGGGCAGTCAGTCCTCGTCTCGAGTGGGGGCATGCACGTGCGCTTTCCTCCCGAGCTGTAGCAGCAGTGTCGCGCTTCCCTTCGCGTGGATCAAGGGATCTGTGTCTTTCCCTCGAGGCTTTCCCACGAGGCTTTCCCACAGGGCTGTCCACGTGTCACCGTGGGTGTGAGTCGATCCTCGGATTGAAAGTCGAGGCAGTGCAGGAAAACAGGTTTCCCTGGAATGGACTGAGACATCCAGGGGACTTTGGGAATGGGCTTGAGACTGGAGTCCTCTCGCCTTTCCTGTGGAGAGCGCCTACACTTGAGATGAGACGGGAACGCTAGGAATACTTTCCCGACCACGCAGGGAAAGGATACCTCCTCTCGAGCTAGCAGGCGGAATCGGGGCCACTCTGGATATGGGCGGGACCCTTGGGATCCTCTTGAGTGGAGACGGGTATGTCTGGGAACTTCTTGAGTTGCAGCAAGGGTGTGAAGGACCCTTTGGAAGTTCCAGAGTTTAAGTGTGATTACCCCCTTGTTGCCTCAGAGGAAATGGGCCTCATCTCGCCTGGATTGGAGAACCTCCTGGATTTTCTCGAGTTGCGTCAGGTGCTCTCGACTTACGATGGGGACCTCAGGGACCCGCTCTGGTGGCCTCAGGAAAGGCCAGTCCCCATGCGAATTGCTCTGGGGCCTCTCGGGATTCCTCTCCGTAGATTCCGGGTCTAAGACCTTGTGTGGAGTCGGTGCCGGAACCTGAGCATTCCTCTCCAGTGCTGACATGGATCTTGGGGTACTTCTGGAGTCTCCCCGGGGAGTCAGTCCTCATCTCGAGTGGGGCTATGCACTTGCGCTTTCCTCTCGAGCTGTAGCAGCAGTGTCACGCTTCCCTTCACGTGGATCAAGGGATCTGTGTCTTTCCCTCGAAGGCTTTCCCACGAGCTTTCCCACAG
>NW_017209881.1:0-3034 GCF_001704415.2 Capra hircus
TCTTTTCTGTCCCCTTTCCTCTGGAGGAGAGCTCTAGTGAGCCTAGGTCTGTCAGGAAATTCTTGCTTTGACGGATCCCACCCAGTGTGTGAACCTGCATACCCGACCTAGGGGCCACAGGCACCTGTTTTGCTCGAGTGGGTCCTGGAGGGGTGCAGCATATGCGAGCTAAATCCATCCAATTTGTCTTTTTTTTTTACCTCGCGAGAGAACGAGTTTGCTCCACCTCCACCTTTGGCAGTGTGGAGGGAAGAGGGCACACCCTTCCCAAAGGGGACATAGGGCCTACCAGGAGAAAAAGGCCCTTGAGGAGCTGAGCCCAGGTAGGCAGGCCAGTGATGTCAAGCACACTTCCCGCTGCTTGCTTCTTCATGGGCACTCCCACGATCTGCTAGGAATGTCTTTGCAAGGATCTCAAAGGGAAGGGAGATACATGGCCCTGTCTCTGGAACTTCAGTCCTCTGAGCAGATCTGGAGGTCTTGAGTTGTATAAGCAAACCTTTCCTTCCAAATAGAGGCTTGCAAACACACCCCCGGTGGTTTGCCTCTTCTTCCCCGAAGAAGTCTTTCTTTCCCCACATGCTGCGAACTCCCTGTCCCAACCTCCAAGAATAGCGCTTCTTGCCATTCCTTTCTTAGAGGCAGTTATCCCTGAGCTTGGGCCGTAGGGACTAGCCCCACACTCACAGGGAAGGCAAAGACTCCTCCATACATCTCCTCTATCCCCTTTGCTCTGGAGGAGAGCTCTAGTGAGCCTAGGTCTTTCAGGAAAATTCTTGGCTTGGACAGGATCTCACCCTGTTTGTGAACCTGCATACCCAACCAGGGGCCACAGAGCACCTGTTTCAGTAAAGTGGGCCCTGAAAGGGTGCAGCCTAGCAAGAGCTTGAAAATCCATTCAATTGCTGTTTTTGTACCTCTGACAGAGCGAGCTTGGCTCCACCCTTTGGCAGTGAGGAGAAAAGAGGCATGACACCCTCCCCAAGGGGACATGGGGCCTACTTCGAGAGGAAAGGCCCCTTGTGGAGCTGAGGCCAGGAAGGCACACAGTCGTGTCAAACACACTCCCACTGCTTGCTTCTTCAGGGGCACTCCCGCTATCAGCTAGGAATGTCTTTGCAATGATCACAAAGGGAAGGGGGAGATACAGGGCCCTGCTTCTGGACCTCCGGTGCTCTGAGCAAATCTCGAGGTCTCCGTTGTTGGTCAAGGTCAAGGTCAAGTTCAAGTCAAGGTCAAGTCAAGGTCAAGGTCAAGTTCAAGTTCAAGTTCAAGCTCAAGATCAAGGTGAAGTTTAAGTTCAAGTCAACTTCAAGGTCAAGTTTCAAGGTCAAGGTCAAGTCAAGTTCAAGTTCAAGTCAAGGTCAAGGTCAAGTTCAAGTTCAAGGTCTCAAGTTGAAGTTCAAGTTCAAGGTCAAGTTCAAGTTCAAGTTCAAGGTCAAGGTCAAGTTCAAGTTCAAGTTGAAGTTCAAGTCAAGTCAAGTTTTCAAGTTCAAGTTCAAAAGTCTCAAGTTCAAGTTCAAGTTCAAGGTCAAGTTCAAGTTCAAGTTCAAGTCAAGGTCAAGTCAAGTTCAAGTTCAAGTTCAAAGTTCAAGTTCAAGTTCAAGTCAAGGTCAAGTTCAAGTTCAAGTCAAGTTCAAGTCAAGGTCAAGTTCAAGTTCAAGTTCAAGGTCAAGTTCAAGTTCAAGTTCAAAGTTCAAGGTCAAGGTCAAATCAAGTTCAAGTCAAGGTCAAGGTCAAGTCAAGGTCAAGTTCAAGTTCAAGGCAGGGCAAGGCCAAGCCCAAGACCAAGGCAAGGGCAACGGCAACGCCAAAAGGCAAGGCCCAGGCCAAGGCAAAGGCCAAGGCCACCAAAGCGAGCCCAAACCCCGTAACGCCTGACAAAAGGCAGAAGCCACTAGGCCCCTGTGCAGAGGAAGCCACTGAAGGCAGCAAGGCCACAGAGCTCCCCGACTCCCATTCCCACATGAAGATGTGAGGATAAAGGGCCTCATCCCAGCAAAGCACCCGCTCCCACCACCCCCCAACCCCGGCCCCCGCCCCCCGCAGCACGCCCCCTGAAACAACACTGTCTTCCCAGAAAAGAGAACGGAGAAGCCATGTGTGTGCCAAAGGAGCAAGATGAACGAACGATGCCACGCCTCCGAATTTGGGCACACCTGACGCCTCGGAACCCCGGGCCTGGCCGATGGGTCCCAGCCGTTCTCGGGTGGGAGGGGGGTCAACACATTGGCGAGAGCCCTTGCCCAGGCCACCCGCAAATCCCCTGAGATGTGATCCGACCACAGGGACCGAGGGCAAACGTACCGCTTGAGGTGCTGGAGGAGCCGGACGAAGCCATGGTGGGAGAGGCACACGGGCACGCTGCAGACTGCTGGCCGAGTGGCGGGGACCCCAGCAGCTCAGGACTCTGGAGAACGGGAGGCGTCTCCGCCACCATTGACGTCAATAGGGTTTGGGTGGGTAGATGGAGGGGCCGCCCCTGGCCTCTTTCCAAGCAGAGACCCTGGACGGAGTCCCGTGGAGCGAGTGGGCTTTTCCGGGCACGGCTGTGCCCTGGACCGCCAAGATCCCCGTTGGGTGGGCGGGCAGTTCGGGGCTTTGGTTTGTGGCCCTCCCTCGCAGCGGGGGGTGGGTTCAACCCCGAGTGGATCAATCAGGGGCCCTCAGCAGTGCCAAGGGAACTCACCGCCCAGGAAACGCCCCTAGGTCCCTTTGAATTGGCCACCAACGCCCCCTTTCCCAGCCTGCCTTGCTCTGAGATTTCCCGCCTTTTCACATTCCACAGGTCCCTGGTCCTCGACTGTCCCCCGCTGGCTCCTCCGAGGCATTCCGGGACACCAGACGCTCTCTCCAGCGCCTCCACCTAGATCCCTCGCTGTCCTCGCCTCCGTTTCCCCCATGCCCCCTCCCAACTCCTCCGTGGGCTCTTGGCATCCTTTCCTACAGCAGTCCCAGAGTGCCACCCCGAGGGCTTTGAGTTGCCTGGAGCCCAAGGCTCCGGCCAGAGACCTGAGGGGCCAGCGTCTGGACT
>NW_017209882.1:0-3033 GCF_001704415.2 Capra hircus
ATCCTAAGGAGTGTAGAGGGGAAAACAGTTTGTCCTTTCTTCCTCCTTGAGAATTCTAGACCCCTCTCTCCTTGGGGACCCTTGAACTTCTTAGAAACCTGCCTTGGCAATGACTCTCTCAGAAACATGATTGAACAGCCGTTTGGAGCTTCCTTTGACTTTTCCTGGGAGGGAGGGAGCCCTCCCTGAGCACAGGGCCTCAGGGGCCATGGCCAATGAAAAATAATCTCCCAGCAAGTGCTTTTCAGCCCTGTGTGGACTCTCAGCCCACAGGAGTCTGAGAAAACTCTCTTCCTTGGAGGAAGGAAAGGCAGCCCAAGAGTGTGTTTTCAGGCCTGTATCTTGCAGCAAGTGTTTGGCTTGTTAGACAGAAGACCTGCAGGCCTGTTCCAACAGACTCAATGCCAGAATCAGGGCCTTGTGTCTCCCTGCAGTTTCCTGGCCTTGCAAACACATTCCTAGGTGAGAGCAGTCCTGCCCATGGGGAAGCAGGCTGCGGGAGTGTGTCTGAGGGGGCCAGGTGTCATGCTGGGGTCACCTGGTCGAGGGCACCTTGCACCTCCAATGGACCCCAGGCAAGGAGTTGCAGGCCACCACCTTGCTTCTGAAATCCCAAAATGGGGAGCAAAGCTCGCTCTGTCAGAGGGAAGAAAACAGCAACAGGATGGATTTTCAAGCAGTTGCTAGGCTGTACTGCGTTAGGGCTCCAAGGAAGGAAAATGCGAATTTTAGCCCCTACGACTGGTATCCAGGTGGGCTCCCAGGATGATTTCCCCGCAGGATCCAAGAACGTTCCAGACAGACCTGGGCTCACTAGCTCCCTCCTGCAGAGGAAACATGAGAGAACAGCTGTTTGGAGGTTGCTTTGACTTCCCCTGGGAGGGTAGGATCCCTCCCTGGGTGCAGGGCCTCAGGGGCCATTGCCGCTGAGAAATGCCCTCTAAGCCAGACCTTTGCAGCCTTGTATGACTCAGCACGGAGGAGACTGGAAAAGCTCTCTTCCTTGGAGGAAGGAAAGGCAGCCCCAGAGAGTGTGTTTTCACACCTGTATCTTGCAGCAAGTGTTTGGCGTCTCAGACGTCAGACCTCCAGGCCTGCTCCAACGGCCTCAGTTCCAGAGTCAGGGCCGTGTGTCTCCCTGCATTTTCTGAGCCTTGGGAACACATTCCTAGGTCAGAACAGTCCTGCCCATGGGGAAGGAGGCTGCGGGAGTGTGTCTGAGGGGGTCGGGTGCCATGCTGGGGTCCAATAGACCCGGTACCTCCAATAGACCCCAGGACAACAGCGGTGGGGCTCCCCCTGGCTTCCGAAATGCCAAAGCGAGAAGCAAAGCTAGCTCTATCAGAAGGAAGAAAAGAGCAATCGGATGGATGTTCAGGCTGTTGCTGGGCCGCACCACTTCAGGGTCCCCCCCGAGAGGAACAGGCGCCCTGTGGCCCCTAGGTCCGATATGCAGGTTAACACACAGGGTGTGTCCCCATAGGAGCCAAGAATCTGTTCTACGCTGGACAGAATCCTACAGACTCTAGTGAGCTCTAGGTCTTCAGGAAATTCTTGGCTCCTATGGGACACACCCTGTGTGTTAACCTGCATATCGGACCTAGGGGCCACAGGGCGCCTGTTCCTCTCGGGGGGGACCCTGAAGTGGTGCGGCCCAGCAACAGCCTGAACATCCATCCGATTGCTCTTTTCTTCCTTCTGATAGAGCTAGCTTTGCTTCTCGCTTTGGCATTTCGGAAGCCAGGGGGAGCCCCACCGCTGTTGTCCTGGGGTCTATTGGAGGTACCGGGTCTATTGGACCCCAGCATGGCACCCGACCCCCTCAGACACACTCCCGCAGCCTCCTTCCCCATGGGCAGGACTGTTCTGACCTAGGAATGTGTTCCCAAGGCTCAGAAAATGCAGGGAGACACACGGCCCTGACTCTGGAACTGAGGCCGTTGGAGCAGGCCTGGAGGTCTGACGTCTGAGACGCCAAACACTTGCTGCAAGATACAGGTGTGAAAACACACTCTCTGGGGCTGCCTTTCCTTCCTCCAAGGAAGAGAGCTTTTCCAGTCTCCTCCGTGCTGAGTCATACAAGGCTGCAAAGGTCTGGCTTAGAGGGCATTTCTCAGCGGCAATGGCCCCTGAGGCCCTGCACCCAGGGAGGGATCCTACCCTCCCAGGGGAAGTCAAAGCAACCTCCAAACAGCTGTTCTCTCATGTTTCCTCTGCAGGAGGGAGCTAGTGAGCCCAGGTCTGTCTGGAACGTTCTTGGATCCTGCGGGGAAATCATCCTGGGAGCCCACCTGGATACCAGTCGTAGGGGCTAAAATTCGCATTTTCCTTCCTTGGAGCCCTAACGCAGTACAGCCTAGCAACTGCTTGAAAATCCATCCTGTTGCTGTTTTCTTCCCTCTGACAGAGCGAGCTTTGCTCCCCATTTTGGGATTTCAGAAGCAAGGTGGTGGCCTGCAACTCCTTGCCTGGGGTCCATTGGAGGTGCAAGGTGCCCTCGACCAGGTGACCCCAGCATGACACCTGGCCCCCTCAGACACACTCCCGCAGCCTGCTCCCCATGGGCAGGACTGCTCTCACCTAGGAATGTGTTTGCAAGGCCAGGAAACTGCAGGGAGACACAAGGCCCTGATTCTGGCATTGAGTCTGTTGGAACAGGCCTGCAGGTCTTCTGTCTAACAAGCCAAACACTTGCTGCAAGATACAGGCCTGAAAACACACTCTTGGGCTGCCTTTCCTTCCTCCAAGGAAGAGAGTTTTCTCAGACTCCTGTGGGCTGAGAGTCACACAGGGCTGAAAAGCACTTGCTGGGAGATTATTTTTCATTGGCCATGGCCCCTGAGGCCCTGTGCTCAGGGAGGGCTCCCTCCCTCCCAGGAAAAGTCAAAGGAAGCTCCAAACGGCTGTTCAATCATGTTTCTGAGAGAGTCATTGCCAAGGCAGGTTTCTAAGAAGTTCAAGGGTCCCCAAGGAGAGAGGGGTCTAGAATTCTCAATCCTTCTTGAGGACGGTCTCTGGAAAAACCTTCTGGCT
>NW_017209883.1:0-3033 GCF_001704415.2 Capra hircus
CAGATTCAGCGCCACACGGAGAGCACCAGGCTCCCAGGGCCCCTGGCTGGGGTTTTCAGCCCGCGCACACAACGGAGGCTGATTTTCCTTGGGTGCCCAGAAAGTGTATGACAGACGTAGGTTCGCCTAGCACTCTCCTCCCCAGCAGAGACATGTGCAGGTGTTTGGGGCCTGATCCTGCGTGTCTGGGTTCCTGCCCACAGCCCCAACTCAGGGGAAGCAGCCCTGAGGCAAGACTGCTGGAGGAGCCCTGCGCCCCCCGCCTGATAGGCGAGTGCAACAGCCAGCAGGGAAGCGAGCCTCCTCGGGGGAAGAGGAGGCAGCAAGTCCCGTCAAGCTGAAAATCCTGCTTACACGAAGCTAAGTGCGACTCCAGTACGGCAGATCTCTAGCTCTGTTCAGAGGCCCGATCTGGCAGAGTTCTGGCACCAAGATGCTCTGCCATAGGCGAGCCTTGCGGCAGACTTGCCTTGCTTTAAGGCTCCCTCCCCAGGAAGGAGCAGGCTGTGTGAGGCTCGGAAACGCCACTGGCGCCTTCCTGGCTTCAGCTCTACCCCTGCCTTGCCTTTGCACTTAGGTCCCAAGCGTCCTTGAGGAGGGCTTAGGGGCTGGTGGGTTTGCACACTGCCAAGGGCTCCAGCAGTGAAAGCTCTGTCAGAGGGAAGCGAAGGGCAACAGCAGGGCTCCTTCAGCGGTTCCTTGGCCGCCCAGACAAAGCTCCGCACGGAGAGCACCAGGTTCCAAGGGCCCCTGGCTGGGTTTTGCATCCCCACACTCCAGAGGCTGACTCCGTGGGTGCCTAGAAAGTGTGTGAGAGACGTAGGTTCCCTAGCACTCTCCTCCCCAGCAGAGACATGTGCAGGTGGTTGGGGCCTTATCCTGCGTGTCTGGGTTCCCCGCCACAGCCTCAACTCAGGGGAAGCAGCCCCTGAGGCAAGACCTGCTGGAGGAGCCTGCGGCGCGCGCCCTGATAGGCGAGAGCACAGCCAGCAGTGTAGCGAGCCTCCTCGGAGAAGAGGAGGCAGCCGAGCCCAGTCAAGAGGAAAGCCCTGCTTGCACGGAGCTAAGTGGGCCTCCAGTACGGCAGAGCTCTAGCTCTGCTCAGAGCCCCGATCTGGCAGAGTTTCTGGCGCGAGGCTGCTCGGCCGGGGCTCGCCTTGCCCAGACTTGCCTTGCTTTTAGGCTCCCTCCCAGGAAGGAGCTGTCTGAGCGAGCCTGGGAGACGCCACTGGTGCCTTCCTTGCCTCAGCTCCAATCCTGCCTTGGCCTTTGCACATAGGTGCCAGGCGTCGTTGGGGGAGGGCTTAGGGGGTGTGGTTGCACACTGCCAAGGGCTTCAGCAGTGAGAGCTCTGTCAGAGGGAAGGGAAGGGCAACTGCAGGGCTCCTCCAGCGGTTTTCTAGGCCGCCTAGAATCAGCGCCGCACCGAGAGCACCAGGCTCCCAGGGCCCCTGGCTGGGGTTTTCAGCCCCGACACACGGAGGCTGATTCCTTGGGTGGCCCAGAAAGTGTATGACAGACGTAGGTTCCCTAGCACTCTCCTCCCCCAGCAGAGACATGTGCAGGTGTTTGGGGCCTGATCCTGCGTGTCTGGGTTCCTGCCCACAGCCCAACTCAGGGGAAGCAGCCCCTGAGGCAAGACCTGCTGGAGGAGCCCTGCGCCCCGCCTGATAGGCGAGTGCACAGCCAGCAGGGAAGCGAGCCTCCTCGGGGGAAGAGGAGGCAGCCAGCCCCGTCAAGAGGAAAGCCCTGCTTGCACGGAGCTAAGTGCGCCTCCAGTACGGCAGAGCTCTAGCTCTGCTCAGAGCCCCGATCTGGCAGAGTTCCTGGCGCGAGGCTGCTCTGGCCGGGGCTAGCCTTGCCCAGACTTGGCCTTGCTTTTAGGCTGCCTCTCCAGGAAGGAGCAGGCAGCAGGAGGCCTGGAGTCGCCACTGGCGCCTTTCTTGCCTCAGCTCCCTAGCCACCTCTCCTCCCCACATGGAGACATGTGCAATGGTTTGGGGCCTTTATCCTGGCGCTGTCGGTTCCCGCACAGCCTCAACTCAGGGGAAAGCAGCCCCGTGAGGCCAAGACCTCGCTGGAGGCCAGCCCGCTGCGCGCCCGCCTGCATTCAGCGCGACCGAGCACAGCAGCAGCATCTAGCCAGCCTCCTCGCGAGAAGAGGCAGGCAAGCCGAAGCCCAGTCAAGAGCGATAAGCCCTGCTTGCACGGAGCTAAGTGGCGCCCCAGTACGGCCCAGACGCTCTACCTCATGCTCAGGAGCCCGATCGGCAGAGCTTCTCTGCGCGCCGAGCTGCCTCGGCCGGGGGCTCGCCTTGGCACACGACTCTTCCTTGCTTTTAGGCCTCCCTCCCCAGGAAGGAAAGCCTGTCTGACCCGAGCCTGGAGACCCACGGTGCCTTCCTTCCTCAGCTTCCCAATCCGCCTTGCTTTGCACATAGGTGCAGGGCGTCATTGGGGACGGCTTAGGGTGGTGCGCGTTATCACACTGCAAGGGCTCTCAGCACAGTGAGATGCTCATGTCAGAGGAAGGGAAGGGCAAACTGCAGGCCTCCTCCAGCGGTTTCTAGCCTGCCTTAGAATCAGCGCCGCACCGCAGAGCACCAGGCTCCCAGGCCCCTGGCTGGCGCGTTTCAGCCCCGCACACACGGAGCGCTGCATTCCTTGGGTGGCCAGAAAGTGGATACAGACGTAGGTTCCCTACCACTCTCCTCCCAGCAGAGACGTGCAGTGTGGGGCCTGATCCTGCCGTGTCGGGCTTCCTGCCACAGCCCCCAATCAGGGAAGCCAGCCCTGACGCAAGACCTGCTGGAGAGCCCTGCGCCCCCGCCTGCTATAGCGAGTGCACAGCAGCAGGGAAGCGAGCCTCCTCGGTGCGGAAGAGGAGGCCAGGCCCACCCCGTCAAGTTGAAAGCCCTGCTTCGCACGGAGCTACGCTGCGCCTCCAGTACCAGAGCTCTAGCTCTGCTCAGAGCCCCTGACTCTCCTTAAGGAGGAACTGGGACCGTAAGTTCAAAAGCAAGGCAGATTTGC
>NW_017209884.1:0-27933 GCF_001704415.2 Capra hircus
AGATCAATTGTCTGATGGTAAAGCACATTCTTTAATACTACCTCTTCTTAGGAATTGGGATTAGGATTGGATCTATTCCATCCATCCTGTGGCCACTGTGGGGTCTTCCAGATTTGCTGACATATTGAATGCAACACCTTGATGGCATCATCTTTTTGGGGTTTTGAATAGTTCTACTGGAATTCCATCGCATCCACTGGCTTTATGAACAGCAGCGCTTCCTAAGGCCACTTGACTTCGCACTCCAGAATGTCTGCCTCTGGATGACTAACCACACATCATAGTTATCAGGTTCATTAAGATCTTTTTTGCACAGCTCTTCCATGAATTCTTTCCACCTTTTCTTGATCTCTTCAGTGTCTATTAGGTCTCTACCATTTCTGTCTTCTTTGTGCCATCTTTGGGCAAAGTGTTCCCTTGATATTTCAGTTTTCATGAAGAGATCGCTAGTCTTTACCCTTCTGTTGTTTTCTGCTGGTCTTATGCACTGTTCACTGAGGAAGTTCTTCTCGTCTGTCCACGCTATTCTTTGGAACTCTGCATTTAGTTTGGATGTACCTTTCCCTTTCTCCTTGCTTTTCACTTCTCTTCTTTCAGCATACAGATTAGGCTGGGGCTAATAGATGACAAATATGCAAGCATTTATTGAGATGTAAAAGGAGAGCCAACCAGTCCATTCTAAAAGAGATCAGTCCTGGGTGTTCATTGGAAGAACTGATGCTAAAGCTGAAACTTCAATACTTTGGCCACCTCATGCGAAGAGTTGACTCACTGAAAAAGACTCTGATGCTGGAGGGATTGGGGGCAGGAGGAGAAGGGGATGACAGAGGATGAGATGGCTGGATGGCATCACCGACTCATGGACATGAGTTTGAGTGAACTCCGGGAGTTGGTGATGGACAGGGAGGCCTGGCGTGCTGCGATTCATGGGTCACAAAGAGTAAGACACGACTCAGCGACTGAACTGAACTGAACTGACACTAAAAATAGTTTTTGGTATGTAACTTGTACCATTAAAACTCTTAAACAGATGTTGTAATAGAATCATGAATAATATGGGGAAAGGTCAACTTTATATTAAGTAAAAACAAGTTTTATTCATTGATTTATCTATTCAACAGACACTTATTGGGCATATATTAAATGCTAATCATTGACAGAGGACACAGAATAATAGTGAATAAAATAGAAAATGTCTCTGTATCAGGCAGCTTACAATCTAGTGAAAAAGTTTGGTAAGAAATAACTATATGTAAAATCACACTTATACGTGGAATTTTTTTTAAAAGATTGAATTTATATGTATGGGAAACAGACCGGTTTACCAGAGACAGGGGAACATGGAGGAGGGGAGGCAAGATAAGTGAAGGTGGTCAAAAGGTACAAATTGTCAGTTATACAGTAAATAAATCCTGAGGATTATAATATACAGCATGGTGATTATAGTTAATAATACTGTATTGTATATTTGAAAGATGCTGTAAGAGTAGATCTATTTTAAGTAGAACCTAGTTGCTTTACAGTTTTGTGTTAGTTTCTGCTATATAACACAGTGACTCAGCTATATGTTGTATACATATCCCTCTCTCCAACCCCCCATCCACCATCTAAGTCATCACAGAGCACCAAGCTGAGCTCCTTGTGCTATACAGCAGGTTCCCACTAGCAATCTGTTTTACATATGGTAGCGTACATATGTCAGTCCTAATCTCCCAATTCACCCCACTCTACCCTTACCCCCGCTAAATTCTCACTACACACGCATAAAAATGCAACTGCGTATGATGTGGATGTTAACTAAAGAGTAACATTTAGCAATGTATGCTGCTGCTGCTGCTCAGTCGCTTCAGTCGTGTCCAACTCTGTGAGACCCCATCGACTGCAGCCTACCAGGCTCCTCCGTCCATGGGATTTTCCAGGCAAGAGTACTGGAATGGAGTGCCATCGCCTTCTCCGTAGCAATGTATACATGTAACCAAATCTCTATGTAACCCAAAACTAATACAATGTTATAGGTCAATTATATCTCAATTTTACAAAATGAAAGTTTGTGTAACGAATACATTGAGTTAAAATGTGTTGTTGTCATTATAGTGTTTCGTCACTCAGTTGTGACCGACTCTTTGTGACCCAGTGGACTGTAGCCCCCAGGCTCCTCTGTCCATGGGATTCTCCAGGCAAGAATACTGAAGTGGGTAGCCATTCCCTTCTCCAGGGGATCTTGCCAAGCCAGGGACTGAACCCAGGTCTCCTGCATTGCAGGCAGATTCTTTACTATCTGAGCCGCCAGGGAAGCCCTAAAATATATTACGTATCAGTAAAATAGAAAGGAAAGATCTTTAGCACTGTGTTAGGGTAGTTACTAGATTCTTGAAGAAAATTTCACTCTGCTCCATTCTCACGTTGTCTTGCACACACCTCATATGCAGTAAACATTTTTTGAATGAGTGAGTGAAGGCATGATTGTCACCGTATAAAATCTATACTTTTTCAGATAATAAAAATAAATCTGTTTTCTGTCAAAACCCCAAAGTTATAAAATATATTGTCTACATTGCAAAGATAATTACAAAGAAATGTTTATAAATTTTTTGGTAAGTTATTATAACTATTGAATTATCTGAAATGCTCTTTGCATATCTATTTAAATCTATTTTAAAACATGAATTATTCCGCAGCAAAAACAATGAGTACATAGAGAACAGTGCATTATTGTACTGTGTGTGCACATGTGTGCATACCTCATTTTGCCAATACATGTTTAAAATAAGCATAGAGTAAAAGACTGGAAAATTTTAACAGTGGTATCTGTTTGGAGGATTACAAGTAATTTTTTATTATCTTTGCTTTTATCATTTTCTACAATGACGAACACACTGCTTTCAAAATAGGAAAAAAAATGTTATTGACATTACACGGAATATAGGCATCTTGGTTCTAGCTGTTTCTCAGCAGAGAGCAAGCCACACTATGCTCCCTAGGAACTTATAGCTTCTAAGTTTTGACAGCTGTGTAACACCTGGAGCAGCTATATATAACCTGAATGAACCTCTTTAAAGCAATTGGTGTGGAGGTTATTATTAATAAAAGAAAGAGGACAAAAGGCAGCCAGGAAAAACTTAATTGGCATCATGAAATGGTTTCTGCAGAGTTATTTGCTAAGCCAGGATCTTTCGTTGAACATGAGGTCAAAGTCTTTAATCAAAACTGGGAAAGAATATGGACTGCAGTGGAGTATTTGTCTAACTGCTAAATCATATCCTTGCTCTATTATTGACTTGTAGAATAGCCTTCGGAAAAATTTATACAACTTTGATTCTCATTTATGAAATAGAATAATCTCTAATTAGAGTTCTGCTGCAGTTTCCCATGTGGCCGTCACAACCTAAACTGTTACACACCCAGGTCCCCAATTGACCACTGTTTATTTCTTCCTTAAACCCTTTCATGTGCCATATCATAGAACACAAAACTCTATACTAAAGAAAAAGTTATTGGCATGCCAATAAGTTAGAAAAGGGAATTTAGATTATTTAGAAGTGTACAATCTGTGATTGATCTGATCATTTGATACAGAACAGTTAAACGAAAAGTTAACTCTGGAGGTTAACTCTTGCTGTATGTACATCCTCATTTCTCTAAGTTCATGAAGTCATTCAGCTATGTGAATCCACTTCACTTTGCAAGCCCTTTCTTTCAGAGCAAGTCATGTGTTCTAGAAAAGTATTCTAAATAACACTAATGTTAATTGTAAGCAATGTATAGACTCATGCACATATGTACATATATGGTGATGGTTAATTTTTTTTTTAAGAAGGATCTTGTTTTGGGCTGCATCTGGTCTTAGTTACAGCGCAGGATCTTAGTTGCAGCATATGCGCTCTAGTTCCCTGACCAAGCTTTGAACCTAGGCCCCCTGCATTGGGAATCTTAGCCACTGGACCACCAAGCGGTCCATCACAAGTCCTTTGTGATGGTTCACTTTATGTGTCAACTTGAGTAGGTCACAATAGGCCCAGATATTTGGTCACACACGATTCTGAGTGTGTAAATGGTAGTGTTTCTGAGTGATATTAACATTTGAATCAGTGGACTTAGTAAAGCGTTTTCCCTTCCTTAATGTCGGTGGACCTCATCCAATCAGTTGAAGGCCTGAATAGAACAAAAAGGCCTACTAACCCCCAAGTAAGAAAGAATTCTTCCTCCTTCTTTCAAACTGAGACATTAACTTTTTTCCCTTCCTCCAAACTTGAACTGAAACATCTGCTATTCCTGAGTCTAAAGCTTACAACATTTGGACTGGACTAAGCCATCTTCAGTACTGGTTCTTAGACTTTTGGATTTAAGTAAGAACTAGGCCACTGGCTCTCCTGAGTTTCTAGCTTTCTAACTTACTCTGCAGAACTTGGGACTTGCCACCCTCCATCACTGTTTGAGCCAATTTCTCTGTGTGTTTATCTATCTATTGATATCGATCTCTCTATACATGGGCGGGGGGTGGGTAGAATACTGAATAATACAGTGTGAAAGATTTGTGTACTGGAAACTATAAAAGGCTGCTGAAAAAAATTAATGAGGCACCAGTCAGTGCAAAGACCTCTCACATTCATGGATCAGAAGACATTATTGTCCATACTATCTTAGGTGACCTACACATTTAATGTGAACCCTATCAAAATCTCAATGATATTTTTGGCAGAAATAGAAAAATCCATCCTAAAATTCATATGAATTTCAAGTGGCCCTGAATAACCAAAACAAGCTTAAAAAAGAAACAAAGTTGGAGATCTTACATTTCCTGATTTCAAAATTTATTACAGGGCTACAGTAGTCAAAACAATATGGTTCTATCATAAAGACAGACTCATAAACCAAAGGAATAAAAAAGAGAGTCCAGAAACAAATTGGCCATATATGAAATCAAATAATTTTTGATAAGAATGTCAATATTATTCAATGGGGAAAGGACAGGAATTTTCAGCAAAGGGTGTTGGGAAAATGGGATATACATAGGCTGGAAAAAAAAGCTGAACCCTTACCTTACACCATATAAGAAAATAACTCAGAATGAGTTAAAGATCTAAATGTAAAACCTAAAACTATACAACTCTTAGAAGAAAATAGGAAAGATTCATGACATTGACTTTGGCAATGGTTTCATGAATATGACACCAAAAGCATAAACTAGGAAAAAATAAATGAATTTGACTTCATCAAAATAAAAACATTTTTTTACATCAAAAGACACTGTCAATAGAATGAAACAAAAACCAGTCCATGGAGAGGGAGAAAATATTGGCAAATCATATATCTGTAAGGGATTGATACCCACAATATGTAAAAAAACTCCTACAATTCAACAACAGCAACAACAACAAAGCCCTATTGAAAAATAGGCAAAAGATCGGAATAAGCATTTCTCCAAAGAAAATATACAGATTGCCAATAAGCTTCTGAAAAGATTCTTGGTATCTCTAATCATAGGGGAATAGAAATCTAAATCACAGTGAGATATTAAGTTGCACCCATTAAGATAACTACTGCTTCCCTGATGAGTCAGTGGGTAAAGAATCCACCTGCAATGCAGGAGACGCAGGAGATGTGGGTTCGATCTCTGGGTTGGGAAGATCCCCTGGAGGAAGAAATGGCAACCCACTCCAATATTCTTGCCAGGATAATTCCATGGACAGAGGAGTCTGGCAGGCTATAGTTCAAAGGGTCACAAAGAGTTGGACACAACTGAGCAACTGAGCACAAGATAACTACTATCAAAAAAAAAAAAAAAAGAACAGAAAATAGCAGGTGTTGATGAAGATGTCATGAAACTGGAATACTTATGTGCTACTGCTGAAAGTGTAAAACAGTACAATCCTTATGGAAAATAGTTTGGTTGTTACTCAAAACATAAAAATAGATTTACCATGTTATCCAGCAATTCCATTCCCAGTATATACTCAAAAGAATTCAAAGCGGGGACTTAAACAGACATTCACGTAAACAGATTGTACATTTATACTTACAGAAGCGTTTTTCACAATAGCCAAAAGGTGGAAGAAACCCAAGTACCCATCAGTGGGTAAATGGGTAAACAAAACATGGTGTTCATACACAATAGAATATGACTCAATCCTTAGAAAATAATGAAATTCTTAACATATGCTACTACATAGATGAACCATGAAAGCATTATGTTAAGTGAAATAAGCCAATTACAAAAACACAAGTACTTTATTTTTTTGTTTTTTTTGTTTTTTTTTTTTCCAAATACTTTATAATTACTCTTATGTGAGATACCTAGAGTTGTCAAATCTGAAGAAATAGAAAGTAGAATGGTGATTACCAGTGCCTAGGGGGAATAGGGCTTCCCTGGTGACTCAGATGGTAAAGGGTCTGACTACAATGCGGGAAACCTGGGTTCAATCCCTGGGTCAGGAAGATCCTTAGAGAAGGAAATGGCAACCCACTCCAGTACTCTTGCCTGGAAAATTCCATGGACAGAGGAGCCTTGTAGGCTACAGTCCATGGGGTCGCAAAGAGTTGGACATGACTGAGCGACTACACTTCACTTCTTCAGGGGGAGTAGAGAATAGGACATTATTTATCTATCTATCCTATTTGTGTGCTCAGTCATGTCTGACTCTTTGCACAACTCCATGGCACTGAACTGAATACTTTAAAGTGTCCAAAATGTTAAATTTTGTGATTTGTATATTAGTCCAAAATAAAAAAATAATCTTGAAAAAAGTGCAAAAGTTTTGTTGGGGGAAATATTTGTGAGAGAGAATGGGAAGGGAACTAGAGAGATCTGAGAGACCCACCAGACCAGGAAGCAATTTCTTGTCTAAGGAAGGAATGGAGAAATGAAAGGAAGATATAATGGAAGCACCCTAGACTTCAATTCAGTTTAAAGAAATTTTGACAAGTTGATTGCCAGTGTCCATCATCACAAGTCCTTGTTTTCTCCAAGAAATGGGCATAAGGGTTATTGGCCATCTAAGGAAGCAGCCCTAGGAAACGTCAGTGGGTTTGAGCACACAGCCACTGGAGCCTTTGACCAATGACACTCTGTAGTGGGAGATTAACAAAAAACATACTCTCATGACCACCCAAAGGCTTTGCACGGTCTGCTCACATCATCACTCTTGACCCCTCTGCCTGCTTCCACTTACATCTTGTGTTCCAGCCACACTGGTCTTGGCCAGTCCTTAGAGACACTGGGCATGTTCCTACTGTAGAACCTCTGTGCATGTTACTGTGGCTGAATGTTCTTCTCCTGGGTTTCGATGTGGTTTGCTCCTTCACTTCCTTCACATTTTTACCCAAATACCACTTTCCCAGTGAAGCCTGCTCTGGCCACACTATCTAAAATTTTAGTACCCCTTCACTGACTTTCATACGCATACTTTCTATCTCTCTTCTCTGCTATTTTTTTCTTACCATTTATCAGTTTAAGACATAATGTACTCATTTATTTATATTATTAGTTTCCTATCTCTCTTATTAGAGTGCAAATTTCACATCAACGGGAGCTCTGACTTGATTGGTTATTGTTGTTTATTCAGCAAGTAGAATAGTACAGAGAATATATTAAGTATTCAATAAATATCTGCTGGATAAAACATTGAACAGATAGAAGAAAAAAAGATTGAAAATATTAATACTTCTATTGCTGATGTACAGATGAGTCACTACAAGAAATCCAGAGGGACATCTTCTTGACAACATTTTGTTCACAGTCCAAATTTCCATGCGTACCTAGAAGGAAGAGACTTCATGAAAAATCTTTAATTCAAACTTTTCTCAAGTTCAGAAAGATTTTTCATGACAAAAAACAAAAGCTTTTAAAGATGAAACCAAGACAAAAGGGTCATCATCAAAGGGCACCCAAACCAACATGAAGTGACTCCTTTTGATTAAGAATAGGATAATTCATGCATCTAAAAATTCACTGAAAGCAATTGATTCAAACACATTGAATGTTTTGTAACTCATAGTTCTTGATGATAAAAAGAAAGAAAAGTAAAATTTAAACAACATCAAAAACAAAAATCTGACCCTTGAGGCACAAGTAGGAAAGTTAAGGTATGGACTTCTTAACCCAAAGACTGGCAAATAAAATACACGGATTCAACATTTATCTTAATTTCAGGATAACCAAATTGCTTTAGTTGATAAGGAAACATTTTTCTTTTCAAAAAATATCAAGTCAGTGAATGAGGAAATATAATAATTTTTAAATCATCATTTTGCAACCCCTCATGAAATGTTTGATTCAGCCGAACATCATCATGGGTGAAGTGATTAGAGGAGAACTTGATGGGGAACTTACAAATAAGATATCAAGTTATTACCCATTGAAAAAAGTAAGCAATCTTAGCATCAGTAGAGGTCGAAGAAGCAGACCTGGTGTGATGTAATACAAAACACACAGCATCGCCTATGAAGTGTTCTGGCCAAGAAAGCAGAAGCTGAACCTAATCCAGCTCCAGAACTAACTTCCATTTACAGGAATCATGAGAGACAGAAGGATATGTGACAGGGCACCACTAGGAAAAGCAGACAGACCCAGAAGGGACATCCTCAGGACAACTGACCCAAATTTTGAAGCAAGTAAATATCATGGGGAAAAGAGGTGGGAGATTGTTCTGGAGATTTTTTAAACACTGAACAACTAAATCTCTGCTGACTTCTTTTTTGGATCCTCATTCGGATGAGTCAAATGTAAAAAATTTTTTTGAGACAATTGAAGACATCTGATGACGGTTTGGGTATCAGAAGGCACCAAAGAATTATTATTTATTATGCTATATATGAATAATGTCATTGTAGTTAGGTAAAAAAAAAAATCTGTATTTGTAGGTTCATTGAACTATGGAAGAAAGAATGACCATCTTATATATTTAAGTACATTTAGAATACTTTAGGAGAAGAGGAAAGTCGATTAAGCCAATGGGGCAAAAACACAATAATTATTTAAAATACATAATGGATATAATGTATGTGGCTTATCATCCTCTCCATTTTGCATGTGCTTGAAAATTTTCATAAAATAATTAAACACAATGGTTTACCCTAATTCTCAAGAATCAGAGTTTACCATAAGTTAACCAACTTATGCTACAACATCCCACAATATTTATTTTTATTATTTTTTTCCTTTCACCCACACCCCCAAGGCATGTGGAATCTTACTTCCTCAACCAGGGAAAGCACAAACTCTTAACCACTGGAATGCCTGAGAAGTCCAACATCCCACAATATTAATTCATTTAAGTAAAGAAAAAACACAGCTTTACAATATTTAACCTTGAAACAAGTATTTGGGAGGTATGATAGCCACTGAAGGCAAAAGAGAAGGGACAACAGAGGATGAGATGGTTCAATAGCGTCAACAACTCAGTGGACATGAATTTGAGCAAACTCTGTGAGATAGTGAAGGACAGAGGAGCCTGGCATGGTACAGTCCATGGGGTCACAAAAGTCAGATACAACTGAGTTACTAAACAACAACATGATATCCATTAATTCAACCTAAATTTTACTTAAACCATATTATGAATCAACCATAGTTCTTGATGCTGGGAATATAGCAATGAACAAGCCCCTTTTCTCTTGGAACTTACATACTAGTAAGAGTGAGAGAGACAAATAAATAAAAATACTGGTAATAAGTATGTTCCTTGAAGAAGATAAAGTAAAGGAAGAAGAGAGAGAAACAGGACAGCAGAAGTGGAGGATACTTGAAATAAGGTGGACAGGAAAGAAATTTCTAAAGAGGTGATGTGTGTGCATGCTCAGTTATGTCCGACTCTTTGCAATCCCACGAACTACTGTAGCCTGTCAGGTTCCTCTGTCCATGGGATTCTCCAGGCAAGAATACTGGAGTGAGTAGCCATTCCCTTCTCCAGGGGATCTTTCTGACCCAGGTATTGAACCAGGTCTCCTGCATTGCGGGCAGACTCTTTGCTATCTGAGCCACCAGGGAAACCCAGAGAGGTGATACTTGAACTTAAATCAAAATGGTGTTAGGAGTGCTCACTTCGGCAGCCTGATGTGAAGTCTCTCAGTCGTGTCCGACTTTTTGGGACCTCATGGACTGTAGCCTACCAGGCTCCTCCATCCATGGGATTTTCCAGGTAAGAGTACTGGAGTGGGTTGCCATTTCAATTGGAAAAATACAGAGATTAGCAGGGCCCCTGCACCAGGATAACACACAAAGTCATGAAGCGTCCCATATGTTTTTATACAGAGTGAAGTGAGTGAGAAAGAGAAAGATAAGTATCATATTCGAACACATATATATGGAATCTAGAAAAATGGTACTGAGGAATTTATTTACAGGCAGCAATGGAGAAACAGACATAGAGAATAGACTTATGGACATGGGGAGAGGGGAGGAGAGGGTGAGATGTATGGAAAGAGTAACATGGAAACTTACGTTACCATGTATAAAATAGATAACCAACGGAATTTGCTAAAAGGCTCAGGAAACTCAAACAGGAGCTCTGCATCAATCTTAGAGGGGTGGGATGGGGCGGGAGATGGGAGGGAGCTTCAGAAGGGAGGGGATATATGTACACCTATGGCTGATTCATGTTGAGGTTTGACAGGAAACAACAAAATTCTGTAAAGCAATTATCCTTTGATAAAAAAATAAAAAGAAATTTGAAAGAGACACATGTACCCCAATGTTCATCGCAGCACTGTTTATAATAGCCAGAATATGGAAACAACCTAGATGTCCATCAGCAGATGAATGGATAAGAAAGCTGTGGTACATATACACAATAGAGTATTACTCAGCCATTAAAAAGAATACATTTGAATCAGTTCTGTTGAGATGGATGAAACTGGAGCCTATTATACGGAGTGAAGTAAGCCAGAAAGAAAAACACCAATACAGTATACTAACACATATGTATGGAATTTAAAAAGATGGCAATGATGACCCTGTATGCAAGACAGCAAAAAAGACACAGATGTGTATAGCAGACTTTTGGACTCAGAGGGAGAGGGAGAGGGTGGGATGATTTGAGAGAATGGCATTGAAACATGTACACTATCATGTAAGAATCGAATCACCAGTCTTTGTTCGATGCAGGATACAGTATGCTTGGGGCTGGTGCACGGGGATGGCCAGAGGGATGTTTTTGGGAGGGAGGTGGGAGGGGGGTTCATGTATGGGATCGCACGTACACCCGTGGTGGATTCATGTCAATGTATGGCAAAACCAATACAGTATTGTAAAGTAAAATAAAGCAAAAATAAAAATTTAAAGTATAAAAAAAAAAAGAAATGGTGTTAGGAGCATAGCATATGAAGATCTAGGCAATGAAGCTGGCTGGGGTGGAGGAAGAGATAAGTGTAAAATCTTTGAATTGTAACAGAACTAGATATATTAGAAGGACACTATAATTAAAAAGGAGGAAGTATGGGCAAGAGGATTAGGGAACAAATCTTGTAAGCCATGATAAGGAATTTAGATTTTATTCTCAATATGGTGACAAACCATTGAACAATATGAAGCAGAAGAATGACATAATTAGATTTCATATTTTAAAATAGATAACCTTGATAGCTTTTGAATTTGTGCATCTGAGTTAATAGCAAGATTGGCCTAAAACTTTCTTTTTTCATTTTATCCTTGAATGGTTTTGGTGTCAAAGTTATATTAGTATAATAAAATAAAGTAGAAAACATTCCTTCATTTTTATTCTCTAGAACATTTTATAGAAGACTAGAATTATCTGCTCTTTAAATAATTTATAAATATTGCCTATAAAACTATCTGATCCAGATATTACTTTATGCACAGATTTGTGTCCAACTTACATAGTAGCTAAATATCTCTTTATGTTTCCCAGTTGCTTAGTTGAATTTGGTAAGTTCTATTCTTCTAAGAGGAGAAGGAAATGGCAACCCACTCCAGTATTCTTGCCTGGGAAATCCCATGGACGGAGGAGCCTGGCAGGCTATAGTCCACGGGGACACAAAGAGTCAGAAATGACTGAGTGAACGATAGCATAGCATTCTTCTAAGAACATACATTTTTTCCATTTTAAAATATATTTATGTAGCCTTACATTTCTAAAATGAAGTAAAAGGGACTAGATTTGCCTCTGAACTGAAATAACTGTTAATTGTTGGAAAAATAGATAAAACGAAGTTTTGAGTACATCTGGACATCAGGCAACAAAAAACAGTGAGCCCCGAGAGATGGAAAGAGGAGAAAGATGAACACTGTAACCAAAAACACTTCCAGGCTGCAGCATCAGGTGGGGGACCCCAAATAGGCCATGGAAGACCCCCAGAGATTAGAAGGCAGAGGATAGGGTCCAAGGTGGCTAGAATTCACAGGCAGAGTACCGGAGAGGAGGAGCAGTCTCAGAGGAACCCAACAGAATAAAAATCAGCATAAACCTTTGAGACAATTACTCCAGGCTGAGAACAGGAGTGGGATCAAAGGGAAGAGCACACTGAGCATACCTGAGGCTCAAAAGAGTGCTTGTTCCTAAGGGCCAGTGAGGAAAATCTCATAATTCATGGGGCTTTAAGTAAAGCACTCAGAAGAGTCTTGCTTCCATGGTGGAAAATAACTAGCTCTAGATTAAACACCATGCTGGTCCTACCTAATAAATCTTAACAACAAGAACCAAAGAATCAAACTGCGTCTGTGTAACTTGACTGTATACCAAAATAAAGCTCAAGAATTTTTATAGGAATACAAATCTATCCAGCATGAAATGAAGTAAAATTCATAATGTTAAGTTTCCTGTTAAAATTTCTTAAGGAGGCAAAGAAATAGGAAAATATAACCCATGTCGAGAAGGAAAATAAATAACTAAACCAGCACAGAACTGATACAGATGTTAGAATTAGGGGACAAGGACTGAGCAGTTATATAATAATTTTTCATATGTTCAAAAAATTAGAAGAAAAAATACATACACTAAGTAGAGATTCAAGTGAAAGTGAAAATGTCTCAGTCGTGTCCAACTCTTTGCAATCCCATGGACTAATACAGTGTGCATGGAATTCTCCAGGCCACATTACTGGAGTGGGCAGCTTATCCCTTCTCCAGGGGATGGTCCAAACCCAGGGACTGAACCCAGGTCTCCCACATTGCAGGCGGATTCTTTACCAGCTGAGCCACAAGAGAAGCCCAAGAATGCTGGAGTGGGTAGCCTATCCCTTCTCCATTGGATCTTCCCAACCCAGGAATAGAACCAGGGTCTCCTGCATTGCAGGAGGATTCTTTACCAACTGAGCTATGAGAGAAGCAAGTAGAGATGCAGAAGACCGAAAAACAAAACAAAAAACACAATGATCTAAATCAGTGGAGCTAAACTGGTATTTAGCAAAGATCAATAAAACTGATAAACTTCAAATCCAGTGATTTTAATCTGTGGGTATTTTGCTCTCTGATGGAAACTTGGCAATATCTGGAGATACTACACAACAAAAACTCTGAGAAACCAGTGTCTGAATTGGAAGTATTAAGATTTTGATGGTGTGGACTTCCCTGGTGGTCCAGTGGCTATATCTCCATTCTTCCAATGAAGGGGTCCAGGTTCAATCCCTGGTCAGGGAACTAGATCTCACATGCTGCTACTGAAGATCCTGTGTGCCACAACTAAGACCCAGTGCAACCAAATATATTAAAAAAAATTTTTTTTAAGATTCTGATGGTGGGTGATAGCAGGTTCTCAGGAGAATTAGGATGGAGGATTGAAGTTTTGAGCCCTATCCCCAAACACACTATATGGGCAAGTGGTATTCAGACATTTTGAAATGGACTCCATGAAAGAATTTTTAAAAGCTACATATCCCTTTGTTCATTGCTAAGTTGATATCTAAATTTTCCACCATAAATTTACATACTTGCAAAAGATATAATTTCTGGCTTACTGTAAATTTTGACATTTTAAACTAAACCATTACATCATTCTTAAACATATCTGGTGGACTCCAAATACCCTAAATATTTGATGCCCACCAACATCCATTTAAAAACATATGAACAAGTTCTTTTTTTTAGCAGAAAGGAAAAAAAGGGGGGGGGGTAATAAAACTATTCGGGACTTCCCAGGTGGCACAGTGATAAAGAATCCACCTTGCCAATACAGGAGACACAAGAGACCTGGGTTCAATCCTTGGGTTGGGAAGATCCCTTGGAGAAGGAAATGGCAATCCACTCCAGTATTCTTCCCTGGGAAATCTCAGGGACAGAGGAGCCTGGTGGGCTACAGTCCATGGGATCGCAAAGAGTTGGACACAACTGAGTGACTGAACACTGCAGAGAACAATGTCGTCCTACCTCCTGGGTTTTTTAACTACACATCTGTTCTCTATGTCTGTGAGTCTGTTTCTGTTTCATAGATAAACTCATTTGTATCATATTTTAGATTCCATATATAAGTAATATCATGGTATTTGTCTTTCTCTGTCTAATTTACTTCACTTTGTATGATAATCTCTAGATCCATCCATGTTGCCACAAATGGTATTATTTCATTCTTTTTATGCTGAGTAGTATTCCATTGTGTATGTGTGTGTATATATATATATATATGTTTATAAATAAAAAATAAATTAAATTTTATATTTAAATTATAACTATATATGTATTTTAAAATTATATTTGTATACCACATCTGCTTTATCTATTCATCTATCAGTGACATTTGGGTTGTTTCCATGGTGGCTATATAATTGTGTTCTAAATAGGAGGAAAACAGAGAGAACGGATTCACAAAATAATTTTTATTATATTGGTACTAGTAGTATTGCTGTTCTAACCTGGGACTATTATGTAGTTAGGTGGGATAAAGTAAGTACTCATGTGATAGTCTAATTCTGGCATCTTCAATATCCTTGAAAATTATTCTTAGTTTGGAAGAAAAGATTTCAGATTTCAGACAGAAATGTTAAGGGAAAACTTTGTAGAACTGAATTTGAATTGAAAGTATTAATTTGACCTCGTGAGGATTTTTTTAATGAGCTTCCTAGGTGGCTCAGTGGTAAAGAATCTGCCTGCAATGCAGGAGACACAGGAGATATGAGTTTGATACCTGCTTGAGAAGGTCCCCTGGAGGAGGAAATGGTGACCAACTCCAGTATTCTTGCCTGGAAAGCCCCATGGACAGAAGAGCCTGGCAGGCTACCATCCATGGGGTCGAAAAGAGTCAGACACGACTGAGTGCACACACATGGGGTTCTTTCATGTATGTTAATGTAATGCATAGTAACAGTGACCTACCCCCAGACATGATTGTGAAATATCACTTTCTTTTTTTTTTTTTTTTTTTTTTTTTTTAATTTTTTTTTTTTTTTAATTTTAAAATCTTTAATTCTTACATGCGTTCCCAAACATGAACCCCCTCCCACCTCCCTCCCCACAACATCTCTCTGGGTCATCCCCATGCACCTGCCCCAAGCAAGCTGCACCCTACGTCAGACATGGACTGGCGATTCAATTCTTACATGACAGTATACAAGTTAGAATTCCCATTCTCCCAAATCGTCCCACCCTCTCCCTCTCCCTCTGAGTCCAAAAGTCCGTTATACACATCTGTGTCTTTTTTCCTGTCTTGCATACAGGGTCGTCATTGCCATCTTCCTAAATTCCATATATATGTGTTAGTATACTGTATTGGTGTTTTTCTTTCTGGCTTACTTCACTCTGTATAATTGGCTCCAGTTTCATCCATCTCATCAGAACTGATTCAAATGAATTCTTTTTAACGGCTGAGTAATACTCCATTGTGTATATGTACCACAGCTTTCTTATCCATTCATCTGCTGATGGACATCTAGGTTGTTTCCATGTCCTGGCTATTATAAACAGTGCTGCGATGAACATTGGGGTACATGTGTCTCTTTCAATTCTGGTTTCCTCCGTGTGTATGCCCAGAAGTGGGATTGCTGGGTCATAAGGTAGTTCTATTTCCAATTTTTTAAGGAATCTCCACACTGTTCTCCATAGTGGCTGTACTAGTTTGCATTCCCACCAACAGTGTAGGAGGGTTCCCTTTTCTCCACACCCTCTCCAGCATTTATTGCTTGCAGATTTTTGGATCGCAGCCATTCTGACTGGTGTGAAGTGGTACCTCATTGTGGTTTTGATTTGCATTTCTCTAATAATGAGTGATGTTGAGCATCTTTTCATGTGTTTGTTAGCCATCCGTATGTCTTCTTTGGAGAAATGTCTATTTAGTTCTTTGGCCCATTTTTTGATTGGGTCGTTTATTTTTCTGGAATTGAGCTGCAGAAGTTGCTTGTATATTTTTGAGATTAGTTGTTTGTCAGTTGTTTCATTTGCTATTATTTTCTCCCATTCAGAAGGCTGTCTTTTCACCTTGCTTATATTTTCCTTTGTTGTACAGAAGCTTTTAATTTTAATTAGATCCCATTTGTTTATTTTTGCTTTTATTTCCAGAATTCTGGGAGGTGGATCATAGAGGATCCTGCTGTGATTTATGTCTGAGAGTGTTTTGCCTATGTTCTCCTCTAGGAGTTTTATAGTTTCTGATCTTACATTTAGATCTTTAATCCATTTTGAGTTTATTTTTGTGTGCGGTGTTAGAAAGTGATCTAGTTTCATTCTTTTACAAGTGGTTGACCAGTTTTCCCAGCACCACTTGTTAAAGAGATTGTCTTTACTCCATTGTATATTCTTGCCTCCTTTGTCAAAGATAAGGTGTCCATATGTGTGTGGATTTATCTCTGGGCTTTCTATTTTGTTCCATTGATCTATATGTCTGTCTTTGTGCCAGTACCATACTGTCTTGATGACTGTGGCTTTGTAGTAGAGCCTGAAGTCAGGCAAGTTGATTCCTCCAGTTCCATTCTTCTTTCTCAAGATTGCTTTGGCTATTCGAGGTTTTTTGTGTTTCCATACAAATCTTGAAATTATTTGTTCTAGTTCTGTGAAAAATGTGGCTGGTAGCTTGACAGGGATTGCATTAAATTTGTAAATTGCTTTGGGTAGTATACTCATTTTCACTATATTGATTCTTCCGATCCATGAACATGGTATATTTCTCCATCTATTAGTGTCCTCTTTGATTTCTTTCATCAGTGTTTTATAGTTTTCTATATATAGGTCTTTAGTTTCTTTAGGTAGATATATTCCTAAGTATTTTATTCTTTTCGTTGCAATGGTGAATGGAATTGTTTCCTTAATTTCTTTTTCTACTTTCTCATTATTCGTGTATAGGAATGGAAGGGATTTCTGTGTGTTGATTTTATATCCTGCAACTTTACTATATTCATTGATGAGCTCTAGTAATTTTCTGGTGGAGTCTTTAGGGTTTTCCATGTAGAGGATCATGTCATCTGCAAACAGTGAGAGTTTTACTTCTTCTTTTCCAATTTGGATTCCTTTTATTTCTTTTTCTGCTCTGATTGCTGTGGCCAAAACTTCCAGAACTATGTTGAATAGTAGCGGTGAAAGAGGACACCCTTGTCTTGTTCCTGACTTTAGGGGAAATGCTTTCAATTTTTCACCATTGAGGATAATGTTTGCTGTGGGTTTGTCATATATTGCTTTTATTATGTTGAGGTATGTTCCTTCTATTCCTGCTTTCTGGAGAGTTTTTATCATAAATGGATGTTGAATTTTGTCAAAGGCCTTCTCTGCATCTATTGAGATAATCATATGGTTTTTATTTTTCAATTTGTTAATGTGGTGAATTACATTGATTGATTTGCGGATATTGAAGAATCCTTGCATCCCTGGGATAAAGCCCACTTGGTCATGGTGTATGATCTTTTTAATGTGTTGTTGGATTCTGATTGCTAGAATTTTGTTGAGGATTTTTGCATCTATGTTCATCAGTGATATTGGCCTGTAGTTTTCCTTTTTTGTGACATCTTTGTCAGGTTTTGGTATTAGGGTGATGGTGGCCTCATAGAATGAGTTTGGAAGTTTACCTTCCTCTGCAATTTTCTGGAAGAGTTTGAGGAGGATAGGTGTTAGCTCTTCTCGAAATTTTTGGTAGAATTCAGCTGTGAAGCCGTCTGGACCTGGGCTTTTGTTTGCTGGAAGATTTCTGATTACCGTTTCAATTTCTGTGCTTGTGATGGGTCTGTTAAGATTTTCTATTTCTTCCTGGTTCAGTTTTGGAAAATTGTACTTTTCTAAGAATTTGTCCATTTCTTCCACGTTGTCCATTTTATTGGCATACAACTGCTGATAGTAGTCTCTTATAATCCTTTGTATTTCTGTGTTGTCTGTTGTGATCTCTCCATTTTCATTTCTAATTTTATTGATTTGATTTTTCTCTCTTTGCTTCTTGATGAGTCTGGCTAATGGTTTGTCAATTTTATTTATCCTTTCAAAGAACCAGCTTTTGGCTTTGTTAATTTTTGCTATGGTCTCTTTTGTTTCTTTTGCATTTATTTCTGCCCTAATTTTTAAGATTTCTTTCCTTCTACTAACTCTGGGGTTCTCCAGTTCTTCCTTTTCTAGTTGCTTTAGTTGCAGAGTTAGGTTATTTATTTGACTTTTTTCTTGTTTCTTGAGGTATGCCTGTATTGCTATGAACTTTCCTCTTAGCACTGCTTTTATAGTGTCCCACAGGTTTTGGGTTGTTGTGTTTTCATTTTCATTAGTTTCTATGCATATTTTGATTTCTTTTTTGATTTCTTCTGTGATTTGTTGGTTATTCAGAAGTGTGTTGTTCAACCTCCATATGTTGGAATTTTTAATAGTTTTTCTCCTGTAATTGAGATCTAATCTTAATGCATTATGGTCAGAAAAGATGCTTGGAATGATTTCGATTTTTTTGAATTTATCAAGTTTAGATTTATGGCCCAGGATGTGATCTATCCTGGAGAAGGTTCCATGAGCACTTGAAAAAAAAGTGAAATTCATTGTTTTGGGGTGAAATGTCCTATAGATATCAATTAGGTCTAACTGATCTAATGTATCATTTAAAGTTTGCGTTTCTTTGTTAATTTTAACTTTAATGAAAGCAAAGCTTCTTGAAAAAATAGCTAATTCTAGACTTGGGCAAGAAATACATAAAACAAGCCTAGTGCCTCTCATCACAGCAGATAAAATACCAAAAACCACAAGAATATTATCAAAAGGACACAGGAGTAACTTGAAGATGGACAAGATGATCATCAGGATAAAAAGACTAAAATAATTCCAATGACCCATAAATAAGAAAGTTTATCTCTCTGAAAAAAAAATACACTAGTTTAGGAAAGACTTTGAAGACCAATTTATATATTCTTCAATGTGCCAGCCTGTTTTCTAGAATTCTAAGGTAATTCTTTTCACCCGAATGTGCAGTTTAAATACATGGGTTCATAACGATTCTTTAGGAATTTGTCTATCTTTGCAGGAAAGTACAGAGTCAATTCCTTATTTTTAATACTGGTTTTTCCAAAAGAAAAAAAATTAGGCATTTCTCATCACTTGTTTATAGAAGCTGTATTGGATATTAGTCTTGAGTACATCTCCATGAGTATTTTAATAAATCCCTCTGTCCTTTGCATTTCATATAATTTTTTAATATTTATTTGTTTATTTGACTGCACCGAGTCTTAAGCTGCCACATGCGGGATCTATAGTTGTGGCATATGAACTCTTAGTTGCAGCATGTGGGATCTAGGTCCTCAACCAGGGATGGAACCCAGGCCCCTTGCATTGGGAGCTCAGAGTCTTAGCCACTGGATCACCAGTGAAGTCCCTGCATTTCCTATAAATTGGTGCTGGGAACTACAGGCTTGATCATAGGCTTGAAATTTTGAGTCAGATTACTTCATAATAGGAAACTCTATGTAGACAAAGATCCAGTTTCTTCAGCAGATACAATGAACAAGTGATTATGATGATAAAGGGGCAATCTTTCCATTAAAAGAGGCTTAAGTGACATTTTTTTTAGAAAACAAAAATAAGCTTTATTGTTTAGGGATACACAACTGGTTGTGTATATAGTGTATATATAGCTGTGTACATATTTATATATATAATATATATATATATGTATGTGTATGTACATATGGTGGTGGTGGTTTAGTCGCTCAGTCGTGTCTGACTCTTGCGACTCCATGGAATGTAGCCTGTCAGGTTCCTCTGTCCATGGGATTCTCCAGGCAAGAATACTAGAGTGGGTTGCCATTTCCTTCTCCAGGGGATATTCTCGACCTAGGAATTGAACCCAGGTCTCCTGCATTGCATGAGTATATATTTATATATGTATATATAAAAATCACTATAAAACTATAAATCAAAGCAAGGAAATGATTGTTATATTACCTGTTTATAGGTAAGCCTCTGTCTTCCCTCTAGAAAAATGGGGCATGTGGTGGGTTCTGGGTGGTTCATCAAGTTTTATCCCTTGATATGGGTGGTAGTTGCAAGTGTTCACTTTATAATAACTCTTTATTATACATAATTGTTTAATATTATATGTGTATCTGTGCCATATATTTTTATGTAGACCATTTTAAAAGTCTTTACTGAATTTTCGCAATATTGCTTCTGTTTCATTTTTTGTGTTTTTTTTGTCAGTGAGGCATGTGATAACTTAGCTCCCCTGACTAGAGATTGAACCCACACCCCCTGCATTGGAAGGGAAAGTCTCAACCACTGGACCACCAGGGAAATCCCTATGCTATATTTTAAAATTAGAAAAATTTTTAAGAGAAATCAAGATAGTGATTAATTTTGGAGAGGAGGATTTAAAGAGAGCATGAAGGTTTTGAGGACATAATGACATTCTTGTTTTGGGTCTAAGTGGTAGTTATTTGGATTTGCATAACAATGTGTCAAAATAAACATCCATGATTTCTTCACTCTTCCGTATGTATATTTTACTTAACTAGATATTTTTTAAAGATGTTTTTAAAAATAAAAGGAAAAAAGCACAAAAGAGACTCTCTTAGCCACCGCTTAATTTACTCTTCATTTTTTACGTTAGGAAATGTTGCCTTTTGGTCTAATCTGTGTCATGGGAGAAATATATAATTTCATACTCGATTTAGAAGGAGTCCAGATGCTGTTACATTATTTAGTTGGCGCTGTGTGGAAGTGTGGCGCTTAAAGAGAGGCTTGTGGTGCCAGAAATTTCTTTGCAATATATTATATTAAAGACTGATGATTTGTGTTTTAAAATTTGGCTAATGCTTTTTGTAACATTTGAATTCTTCTTGTAAACTGTGAGAGTTATCTGCAGGGAATCTCGCCTTTCCTGTCTCTCATTTCCTTCATTTGGATAGATAACATCACATATATAGAGAGAGGACTCTGTTATTTGCAAATCCATAGATTCATCGGGGCTGGGAAATGTCAAATCAGCACCTGAATAAATAAAACACGAGCCCATTAGTGCAAGCTTATGTGACCTGTCAGCATCATTAGGCTTTGCTGAGCACAAGCAGCCAGCTGGTAGAAGGCCTTCAATAATGATGGCATCTCTCGAGAGAGCCCAACAAATCCAGGCTTTGCTTTTTGAATAAGCATTCTGATGTTTGCTTTCCAGGCAAGGGCCTCGCTTCACTTTCAGGTTGCTGTAATTCAAACCCTGCCCTTCTCGGAGTCTTTCCACCCTGCTGTGAATGGATGCACCCAGCTAGATTCCACAGTGGAACTCAAATCCACAGGCCCTCAAACACATAGTGACCCCACAGTCCAGAAGCTTCACCAGGTCTTATCCCTAGTATTAGTATTCTCAAAGTAATCTCTGCCAAGACCACTTTGTTTGAGAAGATCAGCTCATCAACTTGACCGTACAAGTTCAGGTTGTGAATGTTAATGTTTTAAGAATGTATAATTTAAAAACAAACAAAAATTTAAGAAAAAATAGGTAAAAAAATGTAAAGTTTACAAACATAGACGTAGACCCAGGCTGTCCAGATTCAAATCCCAGCCTTACCTCTTACTAGCTGTGTAACTCTGAGCAAGTTACTAAGCCATTCTGGGCCTCAGTTTATTCATCTGTGAATGGGGACCATGTTACCATCTATCACACAGATGAGAACTAAATGGTATTATTACATATAAAACACTCAGAACTGTGTTTATAGCAAGCACTCTGTTATTATTATCAGCTGTGTGAGCTTTGCACAAGTACCTTAACCTCTCTGTGCTTTAGGTTCCTTATCTATAAAACAGAAATAATAAAAAATAATATCTCTCTTATAGGGTTATTACAAGTGTTGAATCAGTTAATTCATGTACAGTATGCAGTGAATTGCCTAGAGCATAGCAAATACTCAATGAATAATAACTATTATTACTTGATCTTTGCTATTTTGGTATGTTATACAAATGCAGATAGGAAGCTGGGCTGGTATACTTTATGAAACATGCTCACCAATCTCAAGAAAAGAACTATTGATTAGTTAATTTATCTTTTATATTCCTCAGATTATGAATGAAATATATTTCTATAATAATACAATGTAAAATAGAGAAAAATAAAATTTTCATACTCTCACTGTTCAATAATATGCATTTTATATAGTGTAGTCCCTTTCTATTCCTTTTCTTTTCTTCTGTGCAATATATTAAACAAACACTGAGGAGAATGAAAGAAACTCATAATTTTATAAAAAATAAATAAAATTAAAAAAATAAATAAATAAAATAAAATAAAATGCTATTCCAAGGCAAGAATATAGATTATGTAAAGCTATGCTTGTTCATTAAATATTCCAAAGGTGTAAATCTAAAGAATTGTCTGTAATAATAACTTAAATAAATAATGTAAACAATAACTAAATACAAACTTAAATAAGAAATTATAAAATTATATTTAAGAAGAAAAAAAAAAAGAAAGAAACTCATAATTTTAATAGCCTTTGAATTCATTTTTTCTGTTGTCATGTTTTTTATTTTTATTTTTTTCTTCCAGTTTTATTGCCAATATAATTGAGTTTTATAATAATTAAAGAACAAGAAGTTCTACTATTTATGTTTTTAATTTTGTTGCTTAAATGTCACCCATCTTTCCAAAGCAACTACTCTGTGACCACCAACAAAAGCTTTGTGGAAGTATGCATGTATTTATGTGTGTGTGTTAGTCACAGAAACACACTGAGTTCTATGTCCACACTCATGTGGTACAGGAGAGTGGTTTCATGTGTGAGCATGGCTGAGACTGACAAGCATCCCCTCATCTATATCTTTCCAAACAGGACTCCTGAGTTCTAGCTGAAGACATAGCTACCCAGCTGACATCTCCATTTCCAGAGGCAGCCAGGCGTGTCTGTCCACATGGAAAGGACACGGGCTTCCCAGGTGCCGCTAGTGGTAAAGAGCCCACCTGCCAGTGCAAGAGACATAAGAAATGCAGGTTCAATCCCTGGGTTGGGAAGATCCTCTGGAGGAGGGCATGGCAACCCACTCCAGTATTCTTGCCTGGAGAATCCCATGGACAGAGGAGCCAAACGGGCTACAGTCCCTGGGGGTCGCAAAAAGTCGGACATGACTGAAGTGACGTAGCACACATGCACATCCTCATCCTAGCCTACCATCTCATGCTGCATCTCTAAGAGGCAACACAGACAACGTGGGTTTTGTTTTTGTAGGTGTTGGGAAAGGCTGTCTCACACACGCAGTTTTAGGGCCCCCTGCTCTGCTGCCTCCAGAATGGGCCTGGGGCCTGAAATACTTCCTACCAAGAGATAAAGAGCCCATACAACCTGTGCCAAGCTCTGTGTGGAATATCTTTCCTTGTTTCTGGCTCCAATGAGTCCTTTTGTCTCTGTTTAAAGCATGTGTGTGAGATGGCAGCTGCCCAGTCCCATTACTATATCCGTCCTCTGCAGGAAAGAGACAAAGTTCCTTCAGCTGGAGCACCAGCAGGGTGAGCATAGGTCAATTGCCCTGTGTCACTCCCCAGAGCAAGCCACTGGCCAGGGGTATGAGGCACACAATTAAAGGTCATCTTAGACTTCCCAGGTAGTCTACTGATTAAGACTCCAAGCTCTACTGCAGAAGGCAAGTGTTTGATCCCTGGTCCAAGAACTAAGATTCCACATTCCTTGTGACATAACCCCCCAAAAAACTAACCTTACTCTACCTCATCTCTATGTAATAAAGCTTTGTTTCATCCAGTGCTATCTTCCTTGGCCACTCTGATACAAGATGCAATGGGAAGAATTTTTGGACTTCTGTTCTGAATAGTTGCATAGTGCTAATCTTTGCTGTTGTCCATGTAGTTGGAGTCCTCCCCTGGGGTAGATAACTAGTACAAGCTGCAGAATGGGAGAAAACATTTACAATACCGGCAGCTAACAAAGGAATTGTATCAGAATATATAAGAGAACTTACAACTCAATCATAAAAAGACAAACAACCCCATTTAAAAAAAGACTTTAACAGACACTTCATAAAAGTAGATATTCAAATGACTGATCAACACATGAAAATATGCTCAACTTCATCAGTCATCAGAGAAAAGTGAACTAAAACCACAGGGAGACTTCTTTGGCAGCCCAGTGGTCAAGATTCTGTGCTTCCAATGCACGAGGCACACACAGGGTTTGATCTCTGGTCAGGTAACTAAGATCCCACATGTGGCACAGCCAAAAATTTTTTTAATAAAGAAATAAAAACACAATGAAATAGACCCATATATACACTAGCATGTCTAAAAATTTAAAAGATTAACCATACCAAGTGTCAGCAATAATATGTAGCAACTAGAACTCTAGCATTCTGGGTGAGAATGTAAAATGGTACAACAACTTTGGAAATATTTTTGGCAGTTTCTTAAAAAGTAAATACAGCTCAGCTTCAGGAGTATGAAAGTAACTATAGAAAATATGCATACTTCATTTACAAAAAGAGCTGGTTGGCCAGATATGGCCAATGGGCCATTGTTTGCTGATATATCTAGAATACCAATTTGTGCCAAGGAGAAAGGAAATGCCCAAAGAATGAGGGAAACTTATCTCATTGAGCCAGTCTGGGATAATCTGAAAATTAAAAGGGATCAAGAGATTATAATACATGAATTAAATAGAAATCATGAGACATACACACATAAGAAAGACATGTACATATATATGAAAGGAAAACTCCACCTTACAAAAGAATGCCACTTAATAAATGCAGAAACAATAATGAAATTAGAAAATCTGTATTTAGCAACCATTATAGTAATAACTGATTAGAGCAAAGAATTACTAATAGATTCTAAACTAGGGGAAATTTTCATGAAGGACAGGTCATTTTATATAAAATACTAAGTACAAAACATTTATTAACTTTACAATAAGGAAGTAAAGCAGGCATGATTTTAATCAAGTGAAAAATAGTTGTCTTCCTCCTAATATAGTGCACTCCCTGGAGTAGGAAAATGGTAACCCACTCCAGTATTCTTTCTGGAGAATCCCATGCACAGAGGAGCCTGGTGGGCTACAGTCCATGGGTCACAAAGAACCAGACATGACTGAGTGACTGATATAATGCATTCTTTATCACATACTAAATTCCCACATATATTTTGTTAGTGTCTGGACTGTTCTATTCTGCTTCTAAATTTATTTATTATGTCTCAACACCAAAAAAATCCTTTATTTTTGTTATTTCAATAATAGGCTTGAATCTTTAGTAATGCAGTTCAATGTTCTTTTAATTTTCAAAAATGTTTCCTGCTCTTGCTTTATTTTATCTTTATTTTATTTTTGCCATGCCAGACAGCCTGCAGAATGTGCCGGGCATCTTAGTTCCGCCATACCTGTGCCTCAGCAGCGAAAGCATGGAGTTTTAAAGAACCATTGGACCAAAAGGAATTCCGACTCTCTTTTCTATCTATGAACATCAATATACACCTGAGAATCTGCCTTCTGATTTATTAAGTAAAAGACAAAACAGATGTATTCCATCTTTGCCACTAAATATCACTTTTTTGAGACTCAGACACTTTAAGAGCATTCCTTCCATATTGGAATATAGAGGTTGATGTCAGAGACCCCAAACTTTTAATGCCACCTCCTTTTTTCCCTACGGGTTGAGAGTATCCAAGAAGACTCCTTAGACTGACATGAACCCACTCCTGCCCAGAGAGCCCTGATCCTGCAGTCTGAATTCTACAGGCTGTCACGGTTTCAGGCTTGAGTAGGACCTTGATGACATATTCATTTATACTTTCAGCTTATTTGTTGTGTTGATCACCTCCAGTTGCAACCCCTATGGCACGTTGTAGTATGCCAGACTCTCGCTGTCCTCACCACCTGCGCTGCTAGCCTTGCTCAAACTCATGTCCAATTGAATCAGTGATGCCATCCAAACCATCTCATCTCTGGTTGTCCTCTTCTCCTGCTTCAATCCTTACGCCAGCAATCAGGGTCCTTTTCTAATGCAATCAGTCTTCCACATCCAGGTTGGCCAAAAATATTGGAGTATTCAGCTTTAGGCATCACAGTCCTTTCAATGAAAATTCAGGGCTTGATTTCCTTTAGGATTGGATGCATTGGATCTCTATATGCATGTTCCAAGCGGACTTTCAGAAGGAGTCTTCTCCAACACCACAGTTCAAAGAGCCATCAATTCTTGCGTTGCTCAGCTTTCTTTATGATCACCTTCTCACATCTCATACATGACTACTGCCACGAAAAACCCTAGCTTTGATCTATATGGACCTTTTTGTGGCAAATGATAAATGTTCCTGTTTTTATAGTGTCCGTCTGCTCTAGTTGTCATAGCTTTTCTTCCAAGAGAAAAGTCTTTAATTTCATGGCTGCCAGTCACCATTCCAAAGTGATTTATTTCAGTATTTGTTAGTTACCTTCTCAAATATCCAAAAATAATGTTTAATTAATAAGAAATGAAGCCCTCTGTAGAGTTTCCCAGCGTAGTAAAGAAACATGCTTGTCAATTTGAAGGAGACATAAGTAGACATCGGGATTCAATCCCTGCGGGTGGGAAGATCCCCTGGAGCGCGCATTGGAAACCCACTCCAGTATTGCGCCTGGAGAAATCCCATGGCGGACGAGAGGAGCTGGAGGGCGCTACGAGTCCATAGGGTCGCAAAAGAGTCAGATGTGACTGAGGATGCCACACAATTAGTTTTGGTATCATTAAGTATATTCTTTGCTATTAAATTCGAGCAGCATTTCAAACCACTCAGACAAGAAGAGTGATGGCTGAGCCCTGTAGGCTTTCACATCTTCCACCCCAAGGATCCAAGACATCACAGAGCAGGGAGACAGAGCCTCCCATGGTGTTTAATGTGCTGAAATTACCTGACGCATAGAATTCAATTGCGAACGGTAAGTAACTAGGTTGTTCTCTCCATTAAAAAATTTAAGGTGCGTAATTTAGCCCTACAACAGCATAATAAACAGAACAGTAAGAATCTTTTTCTAAAGTCATTAGCAGAATAAATTAAAAACACGATGCCTTACTTTAATTTTCCTAAAAACAAAAGACTGGACTCCTTGGTGGTAACCACAGGGGAAAACCATCAATGCAGAGGAAACATTAACATTCATCACCAACTCATTCAACCTCACTGATTTTGTCCCCATGATTCTGTCCATAGAGGTTCAGGATCTCAGTCCAAAATCATATGTTGCTTTTGCGTTTTTTAGTTCTTTCATCTGAAAACCGTTCTTCAGATCTTCTGTATGCTTTTCTGGCCCTTGACAATTTCGAAAAATTATAGCGGCAACTTACTCTTGGCATATGTTCTTCGTTTATGCGTTTTGTCTACTATTTCCTCAGATTACATTTCAGATTGAGGAGAGGGCATGACGTTACCCACTCCAGTATTCTTGCCTGGAGAATCCCCACGATCAGTGAGGAGCCTGACTAGTGCGATTACAGTTACAATGCGGCATGGGCTAATTTCTCCTAAGTGAGTGAGTCGGACACAACTATAGTTGACTAAAGCACAGCTTATTATTCAGGAATTATATAATATTTCCGCAAGGACACATCAACGAAAAGTGATTCTGGTTCTCCCT
>NW_017209885.1:0-17869 GCF_001704415.2 Capra hircus
TCTAAGTTCATTCCAGAAGACCTGCTTTTCCCTGCACTGGGCCTCGCGTGATCACGGCCTGAGGGATCGACTCACACCACCGTTGGCACGGTGGTGACAGCCCGGTTGAAAGCCTCTGTGGAGCAAAAGCCTCAATGGGCGATGAGCGACAGATCCCTCTGATCCACACCGTCGCGCGAAGCGTGACTACTGCTGTTTGCAGCTCGCACAGGAAATTGGCAAGCCTGCCATGCCCTCACCGTGAGATGAGGGCTTGACTTCCCCTGGCGGAGACTCCATGAAGCTATCGGAAAGATTCATTTCGCACTGAGACGGCATCCTCAGGGTCTGCGGCGGCGCCGCCGACTCCATCACAAGGTCTTTAGTCGCACCGGCATCTCGATGGGAGAGGAATCCCTAGAGGCCCCCTGGTAACTCGCATGGGGACTGGCCTTTCCTGAGGCCAAGAGAGGGGTCCCTGAGGACCCGTTCGTAACTCGAAGAGCACCTGCCGCAAACTGGGTAAAATCCAGGAGGTTCTCCTCTCCAGGCGAGATTAGGCCCATTTCCTCTGAGGCCGTCTCGTGGCTAATCACACCTAAACTCTGGAACTTCCAAAGGATGCTTCACAACCTTGCTGCAACTCAAGAAGTTATCCGACATACCCGTCTCTACTCTAGAGGAAGCACAAGAGTATCGCCCACATCACGAGGAGCCACGTTTCCGCCTCCTAGCTCGAGAGGAGGGATCCTTTCCCTGCGTGGTCCGGGAAAGAATTCCCGGCGATTTCGTCGCATCTCAAGAGGAGGCGCTCTCCACAGGAAAGGCGAGAGGAACTGCAGGGTCGTGCGACCATTCCCAGAGTCCCACACATGTCTCAGTCCATTCAAGGGAAAACTGTTTTCACTGCACTGCTTCGACTTTCAAGCCGAGGATCGACTCACACCACCGGTGGCACGTCGGACAGCCCTGAGGGAAAAGCCTCGTGGGAAAGCCTCGAGGGAAAGCCACTGATCCCTTAATCCTCTCGATCGGCAAGCCGATGACACAACTGATACAAGCTTGGAGGAAAGCGCACGTGCATGCCCCCACTCGAGACGAGGACTGACTCCCCTGAGGAGACTCCAGAAGTACCCCAAGTTACACGTCAGCACTGCAGATGAATCCTCAGGTTCCGGCACCAAATCTACACAAGGTCTTCGGCCCCGGCATCGACGGGAGAGGAATCCCGAGAGTCCCCAGGGAAACTCGCATGGGGACTGGCCTTTCCTGAGGCCACCAGAGCGGTCCCAGAGGTCCCCGTCGTAAGTCGAGAGCACCTGCCACAACTCCGAGAAAATCCAGGAGGTTCTCCCCTCCAGGCGAGATGAGGCCCATTTCAGCTGAGGCGTCTCGAGGCTAATCACATCTAACCTCTGGAACTTCCAAAAGGTCCTTCACACCATTGATGCAACTCAAGAAGTTCCCCGACATACCCGTTCTCCACTCGAGACGAAGCACGGCAGTACCGCCCACATCCAGAGGTGCACCGTTTCCGCCTCATAGCTCGAGAGGAGTGATCCTTTACCTGTGTGTTGGGAAAGAATTCCCGGTATTCCCGTCGCATCTCAAGAGGAGGCGCTCTCCACAGGAAAGGCGAGAGGAACTCCAGGGTCGTGCCACCATTCCCAGAGTCCCCCAGATGTCTCAGTCCATTCCAGGGAAACCTGTTTTCCCTGCACTGCCTCGAACTTTCAAGCCGAGGATCGACTCACACCACCGGTGGCACGTCGGACAGCCCTGTGGGAAAGCCTCATGGAAGCCAAGTGGGAAAGCCTCGAGCGAAAGCTACAGATCCCTTGCATCCATGCAAAGGGAAGCGTGATACTGCTGCTAGAGCTCAGGAGGAAAGCGCACGTGCATGCCCCAACTCGAAACGAGGACTGACTCCCCTGGCGAGACTCCAGAAGTACCCCGAAGATCCATGTCAGCACTGGAGAGGAATCCTCAGGTTCCGGCACCGACTCCACACAAGGTCTTAGGCCCCGGCATCGACGGGAGAGGAATCCCGAGAGGCCCCCGAGCAACTCGCATGGGGACTGGCCTTTCCTGAGGCCACCAGAGCGGGTCCCTGAGGTCCCTGTCGTAAGTCGAGAGCACCTGCCGCAACTCGAGAAAATCCAGGAGGTTCTCCCCTCCAGGCGAGATGAGGCTCATTTCCGCTGAGGCGTCTCGAGGCTAATCACACCTAACCTCTGGAACTTCCAAAGGGTCCTTCACACCCTTGCTGCAACTAAAGAAGTTCCCCAACATACCCGTCTCCACTCGAGAGGAAGCACGAAAGTCCCGCCCACATCCAGAGGAGCCCATTTCCGCCTCCTAGCTCGAGAGGAAGGATCCAATCCCTGGTGGACGGGAAAGAATTACCGGTGTTCCTGTCGCATCTCAAGAGGAGGCGCTCTCCACAGGAAAGGCGAGAGGAACTCCAGGGTCGTGCCACCATTCCCAGACTCCCCCAGATGTCTCATTTCATTCCAGGGAAAACTGATTTCCCTGCATTGCCTCGACTTTCAAGCCAGAGGATCGACTCACACCATGGTGGCAGGTGGGCAGCCCTGTGCGGAAAGCCTCGTGGGAAAGCCTCGAGGGAAAGCAACAGATCCCTTGATCCACGCGAAGGGAAGCTCGACACTGCTGCTACATTCGGGAGGAAAGCGCATGTGCATGCCCCCACTCGAGACGAGGACTGACTCCCCTGGGGAGACTCCAGAAGTACCCCAAGATCCATGTCAGCCGTGGAGAGGAATCCTCAGATTCCGGCACGGACTCCAGACAGGGACCTAGATCCCGGCAATCGACGGAAGTGGAATCCCGAGAGGCCCCCGAGCAACTCGCATGGGGACTGGCCTTTCCTGAGGCCACCAGAGCGGGTCCCGGATGTCCCCGTCGTAAATCGAGAGCACCTGACCAGCAACTCGGGAAAATCCAGGAGGTTCTCCCCTCCAGGCGAGATTAGGCCCATTTCTGCTGAGGCGTCTCGAGGCTAATCACACCTAACTTCTGGAACTTCCAAAGGGTCATTGCACACCCTTGCTGCAACTCAAGAAGTTCCCCGACATACCCGTCTCCACTCTGAGAGGAAGCACGAGAGTCCCGCCCACATCCAGAGGAGCCCCGTTTCCGCCTCCTAGCATCTGAGAGGAGGGATCCTTTCCACTGCGTGTTCGGGAAAGAATTCCCGGCGTTCCCGTCGCATCTCAAGAGGAGGCGTTCTCCACAGGAAAGGCGAGAGGAACTCCAGGGTCGTGCCACCATTCCCAGAGTCCCCCAGATGTCTCAGTCCATTCCAGGGAAACCTGTTTTCCCTGCACTGCCTCGACTTTCAAGCCGAGGATCGACTCACACCACGGTGGCACGTGGGACAGCCCTGTGGGAAAGCCTCGAGGGAAAGCCACAGATCCCGTTGATCCTCGCGAAGGGAAGCAGGACACTGCTGCTACAGCTCGGTAGGAAAGAGCACGTGCATGCCCCCACTCGAGACGAGGACTGACTCCGCTGAGGAGACTCCAGAAGTACCCCAAGATCCATGTCAGCACTGGATGAGGAATCCTCCAGGTTCGGCACCTACTCCACTACACGGTCTTAGGCCCTGGCATCGACGGGAGAGGAATCCCGACGAGTCCCCGAGCAAACTCGCATGGTGACTGGCCTTTCCTGAGGCCACCAGAGCGGGTCCCTGAGGTCCTCGTCGTAAGTCGAGAGCACCTGCCGCAACTCGAGAAAATCCAGGAGGTTCACCCCTCCAGGCGAGATGACGCCCGTTTCCGCATGAGGCGTCTCGAGGCTAATCACACCTAACATCTGGAACTTCCAAACGGTCCTTCACAACCTTGCTGCAACTCAAGAAGTTACCCGACATACCCGTCTCCACTCGAGAATAAGCACGAGAGTCCCGCCCACATCCAGAGGAGGCCCGTTTCCACCTCATAGCTCGAGAGGAGGGATCCTTTCCCTGTCGTGGCATTCAAGAATTCCCGGCGTTCCCGTCGCTTCTGCAAGAGGAGGCGCTCTCCACAGGAAGAGGCGAGAGGACCTCGCCAGCCAGAGTCCCCCAGAATTCTCAGTCCATTCCAGGGAAACCTGTTTTCCCTGCCCTAGCCTCGACTTTCAAGCCGAGGATCGACTCACTAAACGGTGCACGTGGGACAGCCCTGTGGGAAAGCCTCGTTGGAAAGCCTGGTGGGAAAGCCTCGAGAGAAAGCCACAGATCCCTAGATCCTCGCGAAGGGAAGCGTGAAACTGCTGCTGCTACAGCTCGGGAGGAAAGCGCACGTGCATGCCCCCACTCGAGACGAGGACTGACTCCCCTGGGGAGACTCCATAAGTACCCCAAGGTCCATGTCAGCACTGGAGAGGAATCCTCAGGTTCCGGCACCGACTCCACACAAGGTCTTAGGTACCGGACATTGACGGGAGAGGAATCCCGAGAGGCCCCCGAGCAACTCGCATGGGGACTGGGCTTTCCTGAGGCCACCAGAGCGGATCCCTGAGGTTCCCGTAGTAAGTCGAGAGCACCTGCCGCAACTCGAGAAAATCCAGGAGGTTCTCCCCTCCAGGCGAGATGAGGCCCATTTCCGCTGAAGGCGTCTCGAGGCTAATCCATGTAATCCTCTGGAACTTCCAAAGGGTGCATCACACCCTTGCTGCAACTCTAAGAAGTTCCCCGACATACCCGTCTCCACTCGAGAGGAAGCACGAGAGTCCCGCCCACATCCAGAGGAGCCCCGTTTCCGCATCCTAGTCTCGAGAGGAGGGATCCTTTCCCTGGCGTGGTCAGGGAAAGAATTCCCGCGTTCCCGTCGCATCTCAAGAGGAGGCGCTCTCCACAGGAAAGGCGAGAGGAACTACAGGGTCGTGCCACCATTCCCTGAGTCCCCCAGATGTCTCAGTCCATTCCAGGGAAACCTGTTTTCCCTGCACTGCCTCGACTTTCAAGCCGAGGATCGACTCACACCACGGTGGCACGAGGGACAGCCCTGTGGGAAAGCCTCGTGGGAAAGCCTCGGGGAAAGCCTCGAGGGAAAGCCACAGATCCCTTGATGCCACGCGAAGGGAAGAGTGACACTGCTGCTACAGCTCGGGAGGAAAGCGAACGTGCATACCCCCACTCGAGACGAGGACTGACTCCCTTTGGGAGACTCCAGATGTACCCCAAGATCCATCTCAGCACTGGAGAGGAATCCTCATGTTCCGACACCGACTCCACGCAAGGTCTTAAGCCCTGGCATCGACGGGAGAGGAATGCCGAGAGGCCCCCGAGCAACTCGCATGGGGACTGGCCTTTCCTGAGGCCACCAGAGTGCGGGTCCCTGAGGTCCCCGTCGTAAGTCGAGAGCACCTGTCCGCAACTCGAGAAAATCCAGGAGGTTCTCCCCTCCAGGCGAGATGATGCCCATTTCCGCTGAGGCGTCTCGAGGCTAATCGCAGCTAATCACTGGAACTTCCAAAGGGTCCTTCACACCCTTGCTGCAACTCAAGAAGTTCCCCGACATACCCGTCTCCACTCGAGAGGAAGCAATAGAGTTTTGCCCACATCCAGAGGAGCCCCGTTTCCGCCTCCTAGCTCGAGAGGAGGGATCCTTTCCCTGCGTGGTCGGGAAAGAATCCCGGCGTTCCCGTCACATCTCAAGAGGATGCACTCTCCACAGGCAAAGGCGAGAGGAACCCCAGGGTCCTGCCACCATTCCCAGAGTCCCCCAGATGCCTCAGTCCATTCCAGGGAAACCTGTTTTCCCTGCACTGCCTCGACTTTCAAGCCGAGGATCGACTCACACCACGGTGGCACGTGGGACAGCCCTGTGGGAAAGCCTCGTGGGAAAGCCTCGAGGGAAAGCCCCTGATAACTTGATTCACGCGAAGGGAAGCGTGACACTGCTGCTACAGCTCGGGAGGAAAAGCTTCCGTGTTTCCCCCACTCGAGACGAGGACTGACTCCCCTGGGGAGACTCCAGAAGTACCCCAAGATCCATGTCAGCACTGGAGAGGAATCCTCAGGTTCCAGCATCGACTCCACACAAGGTCTTAGGCCCCGGCATCGACGGGAGAGGAATCCCGAGAGGCCCAATAGCAACTCGCATGAGGACTGGCCTTTCCTGGAGGCCACCAGAGCGGGTCCCTGAGGTCCCCTGTCGTAAGTCGAGAGCACCTGCCGCAACTCTAGAAAATCCAGGAGGTTCTCCCCTCCAGGCGAGATGAGGCCCATTTCCGCTGAGGCGTCTCGAGGCTAATCACACCTAACCTCTGGAACTTCCAAAGGGTCCTTCACACCCTTGCTACAACTCAAGAAGTTCCCCGACATACTCGTCTCCACTCGAGAGGAAGCACGTAGAGTCCCGCCCACATCCTAGAGGAGCCCCGTTTCCGCCTCCATAGCTCGAGAGGACGGATCCTTTCCCTGCGTGTTCTGTTAAGAATTCCCGGCGTTCCCGTCTGCATCTCAAGAAGGAGGCGTCCTCCACATGGAAAGGCGAGAGGAACTCCAATGGTCGTGCCACCATTCCCAGGGTCCCCCAGATGTCTCAGTCCATTCCAGGGAAACCTGTTTTCCCTGCACTGCCTCGACTTTCAAGCCGAGGATCCGACTCACTACCACGGTGGCACGTGGGACAGCCCTGTGGGAAAGACTCGTGGGAAAGCCTCGAGGGAAAGCCACAGATCCCTTGATCCACGTGAAGGGAAGCGTGACTCTGCTAGCTACAGCTCGGAGAGGAAAGCGCACGTGATTGCCCCCACTCGGAGACGAGGAACTGACTCCCCTGGGGAGACACCAGAAGTACCCCAAGATCCATGTCAGCACTGGAGAGGTATCCTCAGGTTCCGGCATCGAACTCCACACAAGGTCTTAGGCCCCGGCATCGACGGGATAGGAATCCCGAGAGGCCCCAGAGCAACTCGCATGGGACTGGCCTTTCCTGAGGCAACCAGAGCGGGTCCCTGAGGTCCCCGTCGTAAGGTGAGAGCACCTGCCGCAACTCGAGAAAATCCAGGAGGTTCTCCTCTCCAGGCCAGATGAGGCCCATTTCCGCTGAGGCGTCTCCGAGGCTAATCACACCTAACCTCTGGAACTTCCAAAGGGTCCTTCACACCCTTGCCTGCAACTCAAGAAGTTCCCCGACATACCCGTCTCCACTCGAGAGGAAGCACGAGAGTCCCGCCCACATCCAGAGGAGCCCCGTTTCCGCCTCCTAGCTCGAGAGGAGGGATCCTTTCCCTGCGTGGTTCGGGAAAGAATTCCGCGCGTTCCCGTCGCATCTCAAGAGGAGGCATTCTCCACAGGAAAGGCGAGAGGAACTCCAGGGTCGTGCCACCATTCCCAGAGTCCCCCAGATGTCTCAGTCCATTCCAGGGAAACCTGTTTTCCCTGCACTGCCTCGACTTTCAAGCCGAGGATCGACTCACACCACGGTGGCACGTGGACAGCCCTGTGGGAAAGCTTCTAGGGAAAGCCTCGTGGGAAAGCCTCGAGGGAAAGCCACAGATCCCTTGATCCACGCGAAGGGAAGCGTGACACTGTTGCTACAGCTCGGGAGGAAAGCGCACGTGGCATGCCCCCACTCGAGACGAGGACTGACTCCCCTGGAGGAGACTCCAGAAGATACCCCAAGATCCATAGTCAGCACTGGAGAGGAATTCCTCAGGTTCCAGCACCGACTCCACACAAGGTCTTAGGCCCCGGCATCGACGTGAGAGGAATCCCGAGAGGCCCCGAGCAACTCGCATGGGGACTGGCCTTTCCTGAGGCCACCAGAGCGGGTCCCTGAGGTCCCCGTCATAAGTCGAGAGCACCTGCCGCAACTCGAGAAAATCCAGGAGGTTCTCCCCTCCAGGCGAGATGAGGCCCATTTCCGGCTGAGGCGTCTCGAGGCTAATCACATCTAACCTCTGGCAACTTCCAAAGGTTCCTTCACACCCTTGCTTGCAACTCAAGAAGTTCCCCGACATACCCGTCTCCACTCGAGAGGAAGCACGAGAGTCACGCCCACATACCAGAGGAGCCCCGTTTCCGCCTCCTAGCTCGAGAGGAGGGATCCTTTCCCTGCCTGTTCGGTCAAGAATTCGCGGCGTTCCCGTCGCATCTCAAGAGGAGGTGCTCTGCCACAGGAAAGGCGAGAGGAACTGCCAGGGTCGTGCCACCATTCCCAGAGTCCCCAAGATGACTCAGTCCATTCCAGGGAAACCATGTTTTCCTGCACTGCCTCGACTTTCAAGCCGAGGATCGACTCACACCACTGGTGGCACGTGGGACAGCCCTGTGGGAAAGCCTCGTGGGAAAGCCCTCGTGGTAAAAGCCTCGAACGAAAGCCACAGATCCCTTGATCCACGCGAAGGGAAGCGTGACACTGCTGCTACAGCTCGGGAGGAAATCGCACGTGCATGCCCCCACTCGAGACGAGGACTGACTCCCCTGGGGAGACTCCAGAAGTACCCCAAGATCCATGTCAGCACTGGCAGAGGAATCCTCAGGTTTCCGGCACCGACTCCACACAAGGTCTTAGGACCCGGCATCGACGGGAGAGGAATCCGAGAGGCCCCGAGCAACTCGCATGGGGACTGGCCTTTCCTGAGGCCACCAGAGCGGGTCCCTGAGGTCCCAGTACCTAAGTCGAGAGCACCTGCCGCAACTCGAGAAAATCCAGGAGGTTCTCCCCTCCAGGCAGAGATGAGGCCCATTTCCGCTGAGGCGTCTCGAAGGCTAATCACACCTAACCTCTGGAACTTCCAAAGGGTCCTTCACACCCTTGACTGCAACTCAAGGAAGTTCCCCTACATACCCGTCTCCACTCGAGAGGAAGCACGAATCTCCCGCCCACATCCAGAGGATCCCCGTTTCTGCCTCCTAGCTCGAGAGGAGCGATCCTTTCCCTGCGATGTCGGGAAAGAATTCCCCGCGTTCCCGTCGCATCTCAAGAGGCGGCACATTCCACGGGAAAGGCGAGAGGAACTCCAGGTTCGTGCCACCATTCCATAGAGTCCTCCAGATGTCTAAGTCCCATTCCAAGGGAAACCTGTTTTCCCTGCACTGTTTCGACTTTCAAGCCGAGGATCGACTCACACCACGGTGCCACTTGGGACAGCCCTGTGGGAAAGCCTCGTGGGAAAGCCTCGTGGGAAATCCTCGTGGGAAAGCCTCGAGGGAAAGCCACAGATCCCATTTATACACGCGAAGGGAAGCGCGACACTGCTGCTACAGCTCGGGAGGAAAGCGCACGTGCATGCCCCCACTCGACACGAGGACTGACTCCCCTGGGGAGACTCCAGAAATACCCCAAGATCCATGTCAGCACTGGAGAGGAATCCTCAGGTTCCGGCACCGACTCCACACAAGATCTTAGGCCCGGCATCGACGGAAGAGGAATCCCGAGAGGCCCCGAGCAACTGGCATGGGGACTGGCCTTTCCTGAGGCCACCAGAGCGGCTCCCTGAGGTCCCCGTCATAAGTTCGAGAGCACCTGCCGCAACTCGAGAAAATCCAGGAGGTTCTCCCCTCCAGGCGAGATGAGGCCCATTTCCGCTGAGGCTTCTCGTGGCTAATCACACCTAACCTCTGGAACTTCCAAAGGGTCCTTCACACCCGTTGCTGCAACTCAAGAAGTTCCCCGACATACCCGTCTCCAATCGAGAGGAGCACGAGACTCCCGCCCGCTTCCAGAGGAGCCCCGTTTCCACCTCCTAGCTCAGAGAGGAGAGATCCTTTCCCTGCGTGGTCGGGACAGAATTCCCGGTGTTCCCGTCGCATCTCAAGAGGCGTCGCTCTCCACAGGAAAGGCGAGAGGAACTCCAGGGTCGTACCACCATTCCCAGAGTCACCCAGATGTCTCCAGTCCATTCCAGGGAAACCTGTTTTCCCTGCACTGCCTCGACTTTCAAGCCGCGGATCGACTCACACCACGGTGGCACGTGGGACAGCCCTGTGGGAAAGCCTCGTGGGAAAGCCTCGAGGGAAAGCCACAGATCCCTTGATCAATGCTAAGGGAAGCGTGACACTGCTGCTACAGCTCGGAAGGAAATTGCACGTGCATGCCCCCACTCGAGACGAGGACTGACTCCCCTGGGGAGACTCCAGAATTACCCCAAGATCCATGTCAGCACTGGAGAGGAATACTCAGGTTCTGGAACACACTCCACACAAGGTCTTAGGCCCCGGCATCGATGGGAGAGGAATCACGAGAGGCCCCCGAGCAACTCGCATGGGGACTGGCCTTTCCTGAGGCCACCAGAGCGGGTCCCTGAGGACCCCGTCTTAAGTCGAGAGCACCTGCCGCAACTCGAGAAAATCCAGGAGGTTCTCCCCTCCAGGCGAGGTGAGGCCCATTTCCGCTGAGGCGTCTCGAGGCTAATCACACCTAACCTCTGGAACTTCCAAAGGGTCCTTCACACCCTTGCTGCAACTCAAGAAGTTCCCCGACTTACCCGTCTCCACTCGAGAGGAAGCACGAGAGTCCCGCCCACATCCAGAGGAGAACCTTTTCTGCCTCCTAGCTCAGAGAGGAGGATCCTTTCCCTGCGTGGTCGGGAAAGAATTCCCCGCGTTTCCGTCGCATCTCAAGAGGAGGCTCTCTCCAAAGGAAAGGCGAGAGGAACTCCAGGGTCGTGCCACCATTCCCAGAGTCCCCCAGATGTCTCAGTCCATTCCAGGGAAACCTGTTTTCCCTGCACTGCCTCGACTTTCAAACCGAGGATCGACTCACACCACGGTGGCACGTGGGACAGCCCTGTGGGAAAGCCTCCTGGGAAAGCCTCCTGGGAAACGGAATGGAAAGCCACAGATCCCTTGATCCATGGGAAGGGAAGCACGACACTGCTGCTACAGCTCGGGAGGAAAGCGCACGTGCATGCCCCCAACTAGAGACGAGGACTGACTCCGCTGGGGAGACTCCAGAAGTACCCCAAGTTCCATGTCAGCACTGGAGAGTAATCCTCAGGCTCCGGGACCGACTCCACACGAGGTCTTAGGCACCGGCATCAAGGGGAGAGGAATCCCGAGAGGCCCCCGAACAACTCGCATGGGGACTGTCCTTTCCTGAGGCCAGCAGAGCGGGTCTCTGAGGTCCCAGTCGGAAGTCGAGAGCACCTGCCGCAACCCAAGAAATCCAGGAGGTTCTCCCCTCCAGGCGAGATGAGGCCCATTTCCGCTGAGGCGTCTTGAGGCCAATCACATCTAACCTATGGAACTTACAAAGGGTTCTTCACACCCTTGCTGCAACTCAAGAAGTTCCCCGACATACCCGTCTCCACTCGGGAGGAATCACGAGAGTCCCGCCCACATCCAGAGGAGCCCCATTTCCGCCTCCTAGCTTGAGAGGAGGGATCCTTTCCCTGCGTGTTGGGGAAAGAATTCCCCGAGTTCCCGTCGCATCTCAAGTGGAGGCGCTGTCCACAGGAAAGTCGAGAGGAACTACAGGGTCGTGCCACCTATTCCCAGAGTCCCCCAGATGTCTCAGTCCATTCCAGGGAAACCTGATTTCCCTGCACAGCCTCAACTTTCAAGTCGAGGATCGACTCACACCACGGTGGCACGTGGGACAGCCCTGTGGGAAAGCCTCGTGGGAAAGCCTCATGGGAAAGCCTCGAGGGAAAGCCACAAATCCCTTGATGCACGCGAAGGGAAGCGTGACACTGCTGCTACATCTCGGGAGGAAAGCGCACGTGCATTCCCCCACTCGAGACGAGGACTGCCTCCCCTGGGTAGACTCCAGAAGTACCCCAAGATCCATGTCAACACTGGAGAGGAATCCTCAAGTTCCGGCACCGATTCCACACAAGGTCTTAGGCCCCAGCATCGACGGGAGAGCAATCCCGAGAGGCTCCCGAGCAACACGCATGTGGACTGGCGTTTCCTGAGGCCACCATAGCGGATCCCTGAGGTCCCCGTCGTTAGTCGAGAGCACCTGCCGCAACTCGAGAAAATCCAGGAGGTTCTCCCCTCCAGGCGAGATGAGGCCCATTTCCGCTGAGGCGTCTAGAGGCTAATCACATCTAACATCTGGAACTTCCAAAGGGTACTTCACACCCTTGCTGCAACGTCAAGAAGTTCCCCGACATACCCGTCTCCACTCGAGAGGAAGCACGAGAGTCCCGCCCACATCCAGAGGAGCCCCGTTTCCGCCTCCTAGCTCGAGAGGAGGGTTCCTTTCCCTGCGTGGTCGGGAAAGAATTCCCGGCGTTCCCGTCGCATCTCAAGAGGAGGCGCTCTCCACAGGAAAGGCGAGAGGAACTCCAGGGTCGTGCCACATTCCCAGAGTCCCCCAGATGTCTCAGACCATTCCAGGGAAACCTGTTTTCTCTGCACTGCCTCGACTTTCAAGCCGAGGATCGACTCACACCCCGATGGCACGTGGGACAGCCCTGTGGGAAAGCCTCGTGGGAATGCCACAGATCCCTTGATATACGCGAAGGGAAGCGTGAGACTGCTGCTACAGCTCGGGAGGAAAGCGCACGTGCATGCCCCCACTCGAGACGAGGACTGACTCCCCTGGGGAGACTCCAGAAGTACCCCAAGATCCATATCAGCACTGGAGAGGAATCCTCAGGTTCCGGCACCGACTCCACACAAGATCTTAGGCCCCGGCATCGAGGTGAGAGGAATCCCGAGAGTCCCCCGAGCAACTCGCATGGGGACTGGCCTTTCCTGAGGCCACCAGAGCGGGTCCCTGAGGTCCCCGTCGTAAGTCGAGAGCACCTGCCGCAACTCGAGAAAATCCAGGAGGTTCTCCCCTCCAGGCGAGATGAGGCCCATTTCCGCTGAGGCGTCTCGATTCTAATCACACCTAACCTCTGGAACTTCCAAAGGGTCCTTCATACCCTTGCTGCAACTCAAGAAGTTCCCCGACATACCCGTCTCCACTCGAGAGGAAGCACGAGAGTCCCGCCCACATCCAGAGGAGCCCCGTTTCCGCCTCCTAGCTCGAGAGGAGGGATCCTTTCCCTGCGTGGTCGGGAAAGAATTCCCGGCGTTCCCAGCGCATCTCAAGAGGAGGCGCTCTCCACAGGAAAGGCAAGAGGAACTCGAGGGTCGTGCCACCATTCCCAGAGTCCGCCAGAAAATTCCTTGTCGGGAATTTTATTGGCCTTCCTTGTAAACCTAGCTATTCAGCCTTTTTCCTCCAGTTAATCTTCTTACTACCCTATAATTTCTTAATCTCATCTTACATTAATAAATACACAAGACTTTCCACGTCAACTGCCGTCCATCCATCGAATTCCCTGGATCCAGCGGGGCTGGACCCCGGCACACTGAGATATCTGGGGGACTCTTGGAATGATGGCACGACACTGGAGTTTCTCTCGCCTTTCCTGTGGAGAGCGCCTCCTCATGAGATGCGACGGGAACACCGGGAATTCTTTCCAGAACATACAGGGAAAGGATACCTGACCGCGTGGTACGAGGCGGAAACGGAGCTCCTCTGGATGTGGGCGGGACTCTCGTGCTTCCTCTCGAGTGGAGTCAGGTATGTTGGGGAACTTCTAGAGTTGTAGCAAGGGTGTGAAGGACCCTTTTGGAAGTTCCAGGGGTTAGGTGTGATTAGCCTCGAGACGCCTGAGCGGAAATGGGCCTCATCTCGCCTGGAGGGGAGAACCTCCTGGATTTTCTCGAGTTGCGGCAGGTGCTCTTGACTTACGACGGGGACCTCAGGGACCCGCTCTGGTGGCCTCAGGAAAGGCCAGTCCCCATGCGAGTTGCTCGGGGGCCTCTCGGGATTCCTCTCCCTTCGACGTCGGGGCCTAAGACCTTGTGTGGAGTCGGTGCGGAACCTGAGGGATTCCTCTCCAGTGCTGACATGCATCTTGCGGTACTTCTGGAGTCTCCCCAGGGGAGTCAGTCCTCGTCTCGAGTGGGGGCATGCACGTTCGCTTTCCTCCCGAGCTGTAGCAGAACTGTCACGCTTCCCTTCGCTTGGATCAAGGGATCTGTGGCTTTCCCTCGTGGCTTTCCCACGAGGCTTTCCCACAGGGCTGTCCCACGTGCCATCGTGGTGTGAGTCGATCCTCGGCTAGAAATTCGAGGCAGTGCAGGGAAATCAGGTTTCCCTGGAATGGACTGAGACATCTGGGGGACTCTGGGAATGGTGGCACGACCCTGGAGTTCCTCTCGCCTTTCCTGTGGAGAGCGCCTCCTCTTGAGAATGCGCCAGGAACGCCAGGAATTCTTTCCTGACTACGCAGGGAAAGGATCCCTCCTCTCGAGCTAGGAGGCGGAAACGGGGCTCCTCTGGATGTGGGCGGGTCTCTGGTGCTTCCTCTCGTGTGGAGACGGGTATGTCGGGGAACTTCTTGAGTTGCAGCAAGGGTGTGAAGGACCCTTTGGAAGTTCCAGAGGTTAGGTGTGATTAGACTCGAGACGCCTCAGCAGAAATGGGCCTCATCTCGCCTGCAGGGGAGAACCTCCTGGATTTTCTCGAGTTTCAGCAGGTGCTCTCCAGTTACGACCAGGACTTATGTAACCCGCTCTGGTCCGCTCAGGAAATGCCAGTCCACTTGCGAGTTGCTAAGGGGCCTCTCGGGATTCCTCTCCGGTCGATGACGGGGCCTAAGACCTTGTTTGGAGTCGGTGCCCGAACCTGAGGTTTCCTCTCCAGTGCTGACATGGATCTTGGGGTACTACTGGAGTCTCCACAGGGGAGTCATCTTCGTCTCCAATTGGGGCATGCACGTGCGCTTTTCTCCCGAGCATTAGGAGCAGAGTCAATTTTCCCGTTGGGTTGATCAAGGGGTTTCTTGTTTTCCCTCGAGGCTTTCCCACGAGACTTTCCCACGACGGCTTTCCCACAGGGCTGTCCCACGTGCCACCATCGTGTGAGTCGGTCCTCCGCGTGAACGTCGAGGCAGTGCAGGGTAAACAAGTTCCTCTGGAAAGGACTGAGACATCTGGGGGACTCTTGGAATGGTGGAACGACCCTGGAGTTCCTCTCACCTTTCTTGTGGAGCGTGCCTCCTCTTGAGATGCGACAGGTACGACAGGAATTCTTTCCCGGCCAATCAGGGAAAGCATCCCTCACATTGAGCTAGGAGGGGGAATTGGGGCTCCTCTGGATGTGGGTGGTACCCTGGTGATTCCTATGTAGTGGCGACGGGTCTCTCCTGGATCTTCTTGAGTTGCAACAAGGGTGTGAAGGACCCTTTGGAAGTTCCAGAGGTTAGGTGTGATTAGCCTCGAGACGTCTCAGTGGAAATGGGCCTCATCTCGCCTGAAGGGGAGAATCTCCTTCATTTTCTCGAGTTGTGGCAGGTGCTCTCGACTTACGACGGGGACCTCAGGGACCCGTTCTGTTGGCCTTAGGAAGACCAGTCCCCATGCGAGTTGCTAGAGGGCCTCTCGGGATTCCTCACCGGTAGATGCCGGGGCCCAAGACCTTCGGTGGAGTGGGGGCCAGAACCTGAGTATTCCTCTCCAGTGCTGACATGTTTTTGGGATACTTCTGAAGTCTCCCAAGGGGAATCAGTCCTCGTCTCGAGTGGGGGCATGTGCATGCTCTTTCCTCCCGAGCTGTAGCAGCAGTGTCATGCTTCCCGTCGCGTGGATCAATGGATCTGTGGCTTTTCCTCTAGGCTTTTCCTAGAGGATTTCCCACGAGGCTTTCCCACAGGGCTTTCCCCCGTGCCACCGTGGTGTGAGGCGATCCTCGGCATGAAAGTTTAAGCACTCTGTAAAAACAAGATCCTCTGGAATGGACTGAGACATCTGGGGACACTTGGAATGGTGGCACGACCATGGAGTTCCTCTCTCCCTTCCTGTGGAGAGCGCCTCCACCTGAGATGCGACGGGAATGCCGGAAGTTCTTTCCCGACCAAGCAGGGAAAGGATCCCTCATCTCTAGCTAGGAGGATGAAACGGGGCTACTCTGGATGTGGGCAGGACCCTCGTGTTTCCTCTCGAGTGGAGATGGGAATGTCGGGGAACTTCTTGAGTTGCAGCAAGGGTGTGAAGGACCCTTTGGAAGTTCCAGAGATTAGATGTAATTAGCCTCGAGACACCTCATTGGAAATGGGCCTCATCTCGCCTGGAGGGGAGAACCTCCTGGATTTTCTCGAGTTGCGGCAGGTGCTCCCGACTTACGACGGGGACCTCAGGGACCCGCTCTGGTGGCTTCATCAAAGTCCAGTCCCCATGCCAGATGCTGGGGGGCTTCTCTTGATAACTCTCCTGTTGATGCCCGGGCCGAACAACTTGTGTGGATTCGGGGCCGGAACCTGAGGTTTCCTCAGCAGTGCTGACATGGATATTGGGGTTCTTCTGGAGTCTCACCTGGAGAGTCAATCCTCCTCTCAAGTGAGGGCACGCACGTGTGCTTTCCTCCCGAGCTGTAGCAGCAGGGTCACGCTTCCCGTCGTGTGGATCAAGGGATCTGTGGCTTTCCCTGGAGGCTTTCCCACGAGGCTTTCTCACAGGGCTTTCCCTCGTGCCACCGTGGTGTGAGTTGATCCTCAGCGTGAAAGTCGAGGCAGTGCAGGGAAAACAGGTTCCTCTGAATTGGACTGATGCTGGGAGCCAGTATGAGGACTCCCGCCCGTGATAACGTCATGAGGAAGAAAGCTGACATAGGCATGGTGTGTTCAGACTTCAGGGACCCCTCTGGAAGTTCCTACGCACGTACCCCAACAAAAATCTGCCGGCTTTTTTGCTCTGCTTTTCCACTCTTCTGACATTTTCTGGAAAAAGTCAATTCAGGGCTTTAGTCTTCTGCATTTGAAAGAGTGTTTTCAATCCAAAAACCCCTCTGAATGCTTTCTAGCCTGCCTGCAGGACTCGTACAGCTGGGCATGTGATTGTTTGAGGCCTCCTTTCCCCAGGAGGCACAGGAAGCTTAAAGCATCCTAGGAATGTAGGGGCATCCGAGGAGTCAAAATCTTTATAATAGGACTGATTAAAAGTTTCATTTTTTGGGTCAATGCTTGCTGCTAAATTTTCATATCCTTTATTTTTAGATAGAGTTGGTATATTAAAAAAACAAGTAGTAGACCTGGTATTAGCAACATTAGATCTTTGAGTTAAGTACCTTCTTTGTTATAACCCACTGCACCTTTGTTCTATAGAGATGTAACTTTAATGCTTTAAGGAAATGCAGATTAAAGAAAAACACTTCAGAGGAAACAAAATTAACATTCATTAAGGAAGAGAGCCAAAAAGTGTTTAACAAGCCTCTTGGCCAGAAGATAATGTAAATCACCAGAGACCTTTTGTATACAAAATGATGTACAGAAAGAGTCTGGGGTGCGAACGCTACATAATTTTGTGTTACCCATTGAACTCCATGTTTTATCAAAAGTATAAAAGGCTTTATGAACAATAAAGGATGGGGGCAGTTTCTCGGACCAGTTTCTCGAACTAGTCTCTCGGCCTGGTTTCTTGGGACTCAGGCTCCCCCCGTGTCTTTTTCTCTCTTTCTTCTTCTCTCCCTTTCCTTCTCTCTGCTTTTTACTTTAACTTAAGGCTGAATCTCCACCAGGGGCGCGGAGGCTCGCCAGGTCTACTTACTTGCCTGGCTGTTAAGACCTGCACGAAAGGGAGCTTAAGGCGAGGCACCCTTAGATATTCAAGCAGGGGCTGGTGGCCCAACGTAGATGGTGAAAATTCCTTGTCTGGAATTTTATTGGTCTTCCACGTAAAACCAAGCTATTCAGCCCTTTTCCTCCAGTTAATCTTCTTACTACACTATAATTTCTTAATCTAATCTTACATTAATAAATAAAAAAGACTTTCCACGACAACGCCGTCCATCCGTCGAATTCCCTGGATCCAGCGGGGCTGGACCCCGGCAGACTGAGATATCTGGGGGACTCTTGGAATGGTGGCACAACCCTGGAGTTCCTCCGCCTTTCCTGTGGAGAGCGCCTCCTCATGAGATGCGACGGG
>NW_017209886.1:0-3033 GCF_001704415.2 Capra hircus
GAACTTCCAAAGGGTCCTTCACACCCTTGCTGCAACTCAAGAAGTTCTCCGACATACCCGTCTGCACTCGAGAGGAAGCACGAGAGTCCCACCCACATCCAGAGGAGCCCCATTTCTGCCTCTTAGCTCCAGAGGTGGGGATCCTTTCCGTGCGTTGTCTGGAAAGAATTCACCGAGTTCCCGTCGCAATTCAAGAGGAGGCGCTCTCCACAGGAAAGGCGAGAGGAACTCCAGTGTCGTGCCACCATTCGCAGAGTCCCCAGATGTCTCAGTCCATTCCAGGGAAACCTGTTTCCCCTGCACTGCCTCGACTTTCTAGCCGAGGATCGACTCACACCACAGTGGCACGTGGGGACAGCCCTGTGGGAAAGCCCTCGTGGGAAAGCCTCGAGGGAAAGCCACAGATCCCCTTGATCCACGCGAAGGGAAGCGGGACACTGCTGCTACAGCTCGGGAGGAAAGCGCACGTGCATGGCCCCACTCGAGACGAAGACTGACACCCCTGGGGAGACTCGAGAAGTACCCCAAGATCCATGTCAGCACTGGAGAGGAATCCTCAGCTTCCGGCACCGACTCCACACAAGGTCTTAGGCCCTGGCATCTACGGGAGAGGAATCCCGCGAGGCCCCAGAGCAACTCGCATGGGCCTGGCCTTTCCTGAGGGCACCAGAGCGGGTCCCTGAGGTCCCCGTCGTAAGTCGAGGGCACCTGCCGCAACTCGAGAAAATCCAGGAGGTTCTACCCTCCAGGCGAGATGAGGCCCATTTCCGCTGAGGCGTCTCCAGGCTAATCACACCTAACCTATGGAACTTACAAAGGGTCCTTCACGCCCTTGCTGCAACTCAAGAAGCTCCCCACACACCCGTCTCCACTCGAGAGGAAGCCCGAGAGTCCCGCCCACATCCAGAGGAGACTGCGGTGTGAGGAGAGGATCCTTTCACTGAGTGGTCGTCAAGTATCCCGGAGTTCCCATCTCATCTCAAGAGGAGGCGCTCTCCACAGGAAAGGCGAGAGGAACTCCAGATTCGTGCACCCATTCCCAGAGGCCCCCAGATGTCTCAGTCCATTCCATGGAATCCTGTTCTCCTGCACTGCCTCAACTTTCTAGCCTAGGATCGACACACAACACGGTGGCACGTGGACAGCCCTTTGGGAAAGTCTCGTGGGAAAGCCTCGTGGAAAAGACTCGTGGGAAAGCCTCGAGGGAAAGCCGCAGATACCTTGATCCACGCGAAGGGAAGCGTGACACTGCTGCTACAGCTCGGGAGGAAAGCGCACGTGCAGGCCCAAATCGAGATGAGGACTGACTCCCGTGGGGAGACTGGAGAAGTACCCCAAGATCCTTGTCAGCACTACAAAGGAATCCTCAGGTTCTGGCACCGACTCCACACAAGGTCTTAGGCCCTGGCATCGACGGGAGAGGAACCCCGAGAGGGCCCTGAGTAACTCGCATGGGGACTGGTCTTTCCTGAGGCCACCAGAGCGGGTCTCTGAGGTCCCCATCGTAAGTCGAGAGCACCTGACGCAACTCGAGAAAATCCAGGAGGTTCTCCCCTCCAGGCGAGATGAGGCCCATTTCCGCAGAGGCGACTCGAGGCTTATCACACCTGACCTCTGGAACTTCCAAAGGGTCCTTCACACCCTTGCTGCAACTCAAGAAGGTCCCCGACATACCCGTCTCCACTCGAGAGGAAGCACGAGAGTCCCGCCCACATCCAGAGGAGCCCCTTTTCCGCCTCCTAGCTCGAGAGGAGGTATCATTTCCCTCGTGGTCGGGAAAGAATTCCCGGCGTTTCCCTCGCATCTCAAGAGGAGGCGCTCTCCACAGGAAAGGCGAGAGGAACTCCAGGGTCGTGTCACCATTCCCAGAGTCCCCCAGATGTATCAGTCCATTCCAGGGAAACCTGTTTTCCCTGCACTGCCTCGACTTTCAAGCCGAGCATCGACTCACACCACGTTGGCACGTGGGACAGCCCTGTGGGAAAGCCTCTTGGGAAAGCCTCGTGGGAAAGCCTCGAGGGAAAGCCACAGGTCCCTTGATCCACGAGAAGGGAAGCGTGACACTGCTGTCACAGCTCGGGAGTAAAGCACACGTGCATGCCCCACTCGAGACGACGACTGACTCCCCTGGGGAGACTCCAGAAGTACGCCAAGATCCATGTCAGCACTGGAGACGAATCCTCAGGTTTCGGCACCGATTCCACACAAGGTCTTAGGCCCCGGCATCGAAGGGAGAGGAATCCCGAGAGCCCCTGAGCAACTCGCAAGGGGACTGGCCTTTCCTGAGGCCACCAGAGCGGGGCCCTGCAGGCCCCGTCGTAAGTCGAGAGCACCTGCCGCAACTCGAGAACATCCAGGAGGTTCTCCCCTGCAGGCGAGATGAGGCCCATTTCCGCTGAGGCGTCTCGAGGCTAATCACATCTAATATCTGGAACTTCCAAAGGGTCCTTCACACCCTTGCTGCAACTCAAGAAGTTCTCCGACATAGCCGTCTCCACTCGAGAGGAAGCACGAGAGTCCCGCCCACATCCAGAGGAGCCCCGTTTCCGCCTCCTAGCTCCAGAGGAGGGATCCTTTCCCTGCGTGGTCGGGAAAGAATTCCCTGCGTTCCGTTGCATCTCAAGAGGAGGCGCTCTCCACAGAAAGGCGAGAGGAACTCCAGGGTCGTGCCACCATTCCCAGAGTCCCCTGAATATCTCAGTCCATTTCCAGGGAAACCTGTTTTCCCTGAACTGCATCGACTTTCAAGCCGAGGATCAACTCACACCACCGTGGCACGTGGGACAGCCCTGTGGGAAAGCCTCGTGGGAAAGCCTCGAGGGAAAAGACACAGATCCCTTGATCCACCGGAAGGGAAAGAGCGACACTGCTGCTACAGCTCGGAAGGAAAGCGCACGTGCATGCCCCTACTCGAGATGAGGACTGACTCCCCTGGGAGACTCCAGAAGTACCCCAAGATCCATGTCAGCACTGGAGAGGAATCCTCAGGTTCCCGCACTGACTCCACAGAAGGTCTTAGGCCCCAGCATCGAC
>NW_017209887.1:0-3033 GCF_001704415.2 Capra hircus
GTGGAGACGGTTATGTCGGGGAACTTCTGAACTGCAGCTAGGGTGTGAAGGACCCTTTGGAAGTTCCAGAGTTAAGGTGTGATTAGCCTCGAGATACCTCAGCAGAAAAAGGGCCTCATGTCGCCTGGAGGGAGAACCTCCTGGATTTTCTCGAGTTGCGGCAGGTGCTCTCGACTTACGACTGGGACCTCAGGGACGCCGCTCTGGTGGCGTCAGGAAAGGCCAGTCACCACGCGAGTTGCTCGGGGGCCTCTCGGGATTCTTCTCCCGTCGATGCCGAGGCCTAAGACCTTGTGTGGAGTTCGGTGCCGGAACCTGAGGATTCCTCTCCAGTGCCTGACATGGATCTTGGGGTACTTCTGGAGTCTCCCCAGGGGAGTCAGTCCTTCGTCTCCGAGTGGGGGCATGCACAGTGCGCTTTCCTCCGAGCTGTAGCAGCCAGTGTCCACGCCTTCCCTTCGTGGATCAAGTGGATCTGTGGCTTTCCCTCGAGCTTTCCATGAGGCTTTCCCACGAGGCTTTCCCACAGGGCTGTTCCACGTGCCACCGTGGTGTGAGTCGATCCTCGGCTTGAAAGTCGAGGCAGTGCAGGGAAAACAGGTTTCCCCTGGAATGGACTGAGACATCTGGGGGACTCTGGGAATGGTGGCACGACCCTCGAGTTCCTCTCGCCTTTCCTGTGGAGAGCGCCTCCTCTTGAGATGCGACGGGAATGCCGGGAATTCTTTCCCCACCACGCAGGGAAAGGATCCCTCCTCTCGAGCTAGCAGGCGGAAACGGGGGGCCACTCTGGATATGGGCGGGACTCTCGGATTCCTCTTGAGTGGAGACGGGTATGTCGGGGAACTTCTTGAGTTGCAGCAAGGTGTGTGAAGGACCCTTTGGAAAGTTCCAGAGTTAAAGTGTGATTACCCCCTAGTTGCCTCAACTGGAAATGGGCCTCATCTCTCCTGGAGGGGAGAACCTCCTGGATTTTCTCGAGTTGCAGGCAGGTGCTCTCGACTTACGACGGGGACCTCAGGGATCCGCTCTGGTGGCCTCAGGAAAGGCCAGTCCCCATGCGAGTTGCTCGGGGGCCTCTCGGGATTCCTCTCCCGTCGATGCTGGGCCTAAGACCTTGTGTGGAGTCAGTGCCGGAACCTGAGGATTCCTCTCCAGTGCAGACATGGATCTTAGGGTACTTCTGGAGTCTCCCCAGGGCAGTCAGTCCTCGTCTCGAGTGGGGGCATGCACGTGCGCTTTCCTCCCGAGCTGTAGCAGCAGTGTCGGTGCTTCCCTTCGCGTGTATCAAGGGATCTGTGTCTTTCCTCGAGGCTTTCCCACGAGGCTTTCCCACAGGGCTGTCCCACGTGCCACCGTGGTGTGAGTCGATCCTCGGCTTGAAATGTCGACGCAGTGCAGGGAAAACAGATTTCCCTGGAATGGACTGAGACATCCAGGTGACTCTGGGAATGGTGGTACGACCACTGGAGTTCCTCTCGCCTTTCCTGTGGAGAGCGCCTACTCTTGAGATGCAACGGGAACGCCGGGAATTCTTTCCCGACCACGCTGGGAAAGGATCCCTCCCCTCGAGCTAGGAGGCGGAAACGGGGCTCCTCTGGATGTGGGCGGGACTCTCGTGCTTCCTCTCGAGTGGAGACGGGTATGTCGGGGAACTTCTTGAGTGCAGCAAGGGTGTGAAGGACCCTTTGGAAGTTCCAGAGGTTAGGTGTGATTAGCCTCGAGACGCCTCAGCGGAAATGGGTCTCATCTCGCCTGGAGGGAGAAACTCCTGGATTTCTCGACTTGCGGCAGGTGCTCTCGACTTACGACGGGACCTCAGGGACCCGCTCTGGTGGCCTCAGGAAAGGCCAGTCCCCATGCGAGTTGCTCGGGGCCTCTCGGATTCCTCTCCCGTCGATGCCGGGGGCCTAAGACCTTGTGTGGAGTCTGTGCCGGACCTGAGGATTCCTCTCCAGTGCTGACATGAATCTTCGGGTACTTCTGGAGTCTCCCCATGGAGTCAGTCCTCGTCTCGAGTGGGGCATGCACGTGCGCTTTCCTCCCGAGCTGTAGCAGCAGTGTCACTCTTCCCTACGCGTGGATCAAGGGATCTGTGGCTTTCCCTCGAGGCTTTCCCACGAGCTTTCCACGAGGCTTTCCCACAGGGCTGTCCAACGTGCCATCGTGGTGTGAGTCCATCCTCTGCTTGAAAGTCGAGGCAGTGCAGGGAAAACAGGTTTCCCTGGAATGGACTGAGACATCTCGGGGACTCTGGGAATGGGGCCTGATACTGGAGTTCCTCTCGCTTTTCCTGTGGAGAGCGCCTACTCTTGAGATGAGACGGAACGCTAGGAATTCTTTCCCGACCACGCAGGGAAAGGATGCCTCCTCTCGATCTAGCAGGTGGAACGGGGCCCACTCTGGATATGGGCGGGACCCTCGGGTTCCTCTTGAGTGGACACGGGTAATTCAGGGAACTTCTTGAGTTGCAGCAAGGGTGTGAAGGACCTTTGAAGTTCCAGAGTTTAAGTGTGATTACCCTCTTGTTGCCTCAGCGGAAATGGCCTCATCTTGCCTGGGGGAGAACCTCCTGGATTTTCTCCAGTTGCGGCAGGTGCTCTTCACTTATGACGGGGACCTCAGGACCCGCTCTGGTGGACTCAGTAAAGGCCAGTCCACATGCGCGTTGCTCAGGGGCCTCTCGGGTTTCCTCTCCCGTCGATGCCGGGGCCTACGACCTTGTGTGAATTCGGTGCCGGAACTTGAGGATTCCTCTCCAGTGCTGACATGGATCTTGGGGTACTTCTGGAGTCTCCCCAGGGGAGTCAGTCGTAGTCTCGAGTGGGGCATGCACGTGCGATTTCCTCCAGAGCTGTAGCAGCAGTGTCACGCTTCCCTTCGCGTGGATCAAGGGATCTGTGGCTTTCCCTAGAGACTTTCCCACGAGGCTTTTCCAAGGGCTTTCCACGAGGCTTTCCCACAGGGCTGTCCCACGTGCCACCGTGGTGTGAGTCGATCCTCAGCTAGAAAGTCAAGGCAGTGCAGGGAAAC
>NW_017209888.1:0-3033 GCF_001704415.2 Capra hircus
TTCAAGGTCAAGGTTCAGTTCAATTCAAGGTAAAAGTTCAAGTCAAGGTCAAGGTCAAGGTCAAGGTCAATTCAAGTTCAAGGCAAGGCAAGGCAAGGCCCACGGCCAAGGCAAGGGCAAGGGCAACGCCAAGGGCAAGGCCAAGGCCCAGGCCAAGGCAAAGGCCTAGGCCACCAAAGCGAAGCCCAAACCCCGTAACGCCTGACAGAAGGCAGAAGCCACTAGGCCCCTGTGCAGAGGAAGCCACTGAAGGCAGCAAGGCCACAGAGATCCCAGACTCCCATTCCCCAGGAAGATGTGAGGATAAAGGGCTTCATCCCAGCACAGCACCCGCTCCCACCAACCCCCAAACCCGGCCCCTCCTCCCGCCACGCCCCCTGAAACAACACTGTCTTCCCAGAAAAGAGAAGGGAGAAGCCATGTGTGTGCCAAAGGAGCAAGATGAACGAACGATACCACGCCCTCCGACCTTGGCACACCTGACGCCTCGGAACGCCGGGCCCGGCCGAAGGGTCCCCGACATTCTCGGGTGGGAGGGGGTCGACACGTTGGCCGACAGCCCTTGCCCGGGCCACCCGCAAATCCCTGAGACGTGATCCCCCAGGGACCGAGGGCAAATGTACCGCTTGAGGTGCTGGAGGAGCTGGACGAAGCCATGTTGGGAGAGGCACACGGGCACGCTGCAGAGACTGCTGGCCGAGTGGGCGGGACCCAGCAGCTCAGGGCTCTGGAGAGCAGGAGACGGCTCCGCCCCCATTGACGTCAATAGGGTTTGGGTGGGTAGATGGAGGGTGCCGCCCCTGGCCTCTTTCCAAGCAGAGACCCTGGACGGAGTCCCGTGGAGCGAGTGGGCTTTTCCCGGGCACAACTGTGCCCCGGACCGCCAAGATCCCCGTTGGGGTGGGCGGGCAGTTCGGGGGCTTTGGTTTGTGGCCCTCCCTCGCAGCGGGGGGTGGGATCAACCCCGGTGGATCAATCAGGGGCCCTCAGCAGTGCCAAGGGAGCTCTCACGCCCAGGAAACGCCCCTAGGTCCCTTTGAATTGGCCACCAACGGCCCCCTTCCCCAGCCTGCCTTGCTCTGGGGTTTCCCGCCTTTTCACATTCCACAGGTCCCTGGGCCTCGACTGTCCCCCGCTGTCTCCTCCGAGGCATTCCGGGACACCGGACGCTCTCTCCAGTGCCTCCACCTAGATCCCTCGCTGTCCTCGCCTCCGTTTCCCCCCTGCCCCTCCCCCAAACTCCTCCGTGGGCTCTTGGCGTCATTTCCCTACAGCAGTCCCAGAGCGCACCACCCCGAGGGCTTTGAGTTGCCTGGAGCCCAAGGCTCCGGCCAGAGCCCTGAGGGCCAGCGTCTGGACTGGCAGCTAATGCCATTTGGGGCTTTTCTCACGTGGGCCTAAGGCCCGCACTTCCGCGGGGAACCCCCAGCGTTAGTGCCCTGGAGATACCCGCCCAAGGGGACAGTGTACCTCCTACTGTGGGGAAGGAGGTACCTGTTTTCCCTACACTGGTTCGACTTTCACGCTGAGGATCGACTCACACCATGGTGGCACGTGGAAAAGCCCTGTGGGAAAGCCTCATGGGAAAGACTCGAGGGAAAGCCACAGATCCCTTGATCCACTCGACGGGAAGCGTGCCACTTCTGCTACAGCTCGGGAGGAAAGCGCACGTGCATGTCCCCACTCGAGACGAGGACTGACTCCCCTGGGGAGACTCTAGAAGTAGCCCAAGATCCATGTCAGCACTGGAGAGGAAACCTCAGTTTCCGGCACCGACTCCACACAAGGTCTTAGGCCCCGGCATCGACGGGAGAGGAATCCCGAGAGGGGACTGGCCTTTCCTGAGGCCACCAGAGGGGGACCCTGACGTCCCGTCGTAAGTCGAGAGCACCTGCCGCAACTTGAGAAAATCCAGGAGGTTCTCCCCTCCAGGCGAGATGAGGCCCATTTCCGCTGACGCCGTATCGAGGCTAATCACACCTAAACTCTGGAACTTCCAAAAGGTCCTTCACCCTTGTTGCAACTCAAGAAGTTCCCGACATACCCGTCTCCACTCGAGAGGAAGCATGAGAGTCCCGCCCACATCCAGAGGAGGCCCGTTTCCCCCTCCTAGCTCGAGAGGAGGGATCCTTTCCCTGCGTGGTCAGTAAAGAATTCCCGGCGTTCCCCTAGCATCTCAAGAGGAGGCGCACTTCACAGGAAAGGCGAGAGGAACTCCAGGGTCGTGCCACCATTCCAGAGTCCCCAGATGTCACAGTCCATTCCAGGAAAACCTGTTTTCCCTGCACTGCCTCGACTTTCAAGCCGAGGATCGACTCACACCACGGTGGCACGTGGGACAGCCCTGTGGGAAAGACTCGTGGGAAAGCCTCGTGGGAAAGCCTCGAGGGAAAGCCACAGATCCCTTGATCCACTCGACGGGAAGCGTGCCACTGCTGCTACAGCTCGGGAGGAAAGCGCACGTGCATGCCCCCACTCGAGACAAGGACTGACTCCCCTGGGGAGACTCCAGATGTACCCCAAGATCCCAAGATCCATGTCAGCACTGGAGAGGAAACCTCAGGTTCCGGCACACCGACTCCACACAAGATCTTAGGCCCGGCATCGACGGGAGAGGAATCCCGAGAGGCCCCGAGGAACTCGATGGGGACTGGCCTTTCCTGAGGCCACCAGAGCGGGTTCTTGAGTTGTATAAGCAAACCTGTTCCTTCCAAATAGAGGCTTGCAAACACACGCGGTGGTTGCCTCTTCTTCCCCGAAGAAGTCTTTCTTTCCCCACATGCTGCGAACTCCCTGTCCCAACCTCCAAGAATAGCGCTTCTTGCCATTCCTTCTTAGAGGCAGTTATCCCTGAGCTTGGGCCGTAGGGAGTAGCCCCCACACTCACAGGAAAGGCAAAGATTCCTCCATACATCCCCTCTATTCCCCTTGCTCTGGAGGAGCTCTAGTGAGCCTAGGTCTTTCAGGAAAATTCTTGGCTTGGACAGGATCTCACCCTGTTTGTGAACCTGCATACCCAACCACGGGCCACAG
>NW_017209889.1:0-3032 GCF_001704415.2 Capra hircus
CCTGGCATCGATGGGAGAGGAATCCGAGAGGCCCCGAGCAACTCGCATGGGGACTGGCCTTTCTGAGGAGGAAACCAGAGCGGGTCCCTGAGGTCCCCGTCGTAAGTCAAGAGCACCTGCCGCAACTCGAGAAAATCCAGGAGGTTCTCCCCTCCAGGCGAGATGAGGCCCATTTCCACTGAGGGTCTCGAGGCTATTAAACACCTAACCTCTGGAACTTCCAAAGGGTCCTTCACACCCTTGCTGCAACTCAAGAAGTTCCCCGACATACCCAACTCCACTCGAGAGAAGCACGAGAGTCCCGCCACATCCAGAGGGACCCCGTTTCGCCTCCTAGCTCGAGAGGAGGGATCCTTTCCCTGCGTGCTCTGGAAAGAATTCCCGGCGTTCCCGTCCCATCTCAAGAGGAGGCGCTCTCCACAGGAAAGGGAGAGGAACTCCAGGGTCCTGCCACCATTCCCACAGTCCCCAGATGTCTCCGTCCATTCCAGGGAAACCTGTTTTCCCTGCACTGCGTCGACTTTCAAGCCGTGGATCGACTCACACCACGTGGCACGTGGGACCGCCCTGTGGGAAAGCCTCGTGGGAAAGCCTCGTGGAAAGCCCTCGAGGGAAAGCCACAGATCCCTTGATCCACGCGAATGGAAGTGCGACACTGCTGCTACAGCTCGAGAGGAAAACGCACGTGCATGCCCCCACTCGAGTCGAGGACTGACTCCAATGGGGGAGACTCCAGAAGTACCCAAGATCCACGTAAGCACTGGAGAGGAATCCTCAGGTACCGGCACCCACTCCGCACAATATCTTAGGCCCCAGCTTCGACGGGAGAGGAATCCCGAGAGGTCCCCTGGCAACTCGCATAGGGACTGGCCTTTCCTGAGGCCACCAGAGCGGGTCCCTGAGTCCCCGTCATAAGTCGAGAGCACCTGCTGCAACTCGAGAACATTCAGGACGTTCTCCCGTCCAGGCGAGATGCGGCCCATTTCCGCTGAGGTGTCTCGAGGCTAATCACACCTAACCTCTGGAATTTCCAAAGGGTCCTTTCACACCCTTGCTGCAACTCAAGAAGTTCCCCGACATACCCGTCTCCACTCGAGAAGAAGCCACGAAGCCCCACCCACATCGACAGTAGCCCCCGTTTCCGCCTCCTACCTCGAGAGGAGGGATCCTTTCCCTGCGTGCTCGGGAAAGAATTCCCGGCGTTTCCGTGGCATCTCAAGAGGAGGCGCTCTCCACAGGAAACGTGAGACGAACTCCAGGGTCGTGCCACCATTCCCAGAGTTCCCCAGATGTCTGCGTCCATTCCAGGGAAACCTCTTTTCCCTGCACTGCCTCGACTTTCAAGCCGAGGATCGACTCACACCACGGTGACACGAGGGACAGCCCTGTGGGGAAGCCTCGTGGAAAAGCCTCGTGGGAAAGCCTCGTGGGAAGCCTCGATGGAAAGCACCTTATCCCTAAATCCACGTGAAGGAAAGCGTGACACTGCTGCTACAGCTCTGGAGGAAAGCGCACGTGCATGCCCCCACTCGAGACGAGGACTGATTCCCCTGGGGAGACTCCAGAAGTACGCCAATATCCATGTCTGCACTGGAGAGGAATCCTCAGGTTCCGGCACCGACTCCACACAAGGTCTTAGGCCTGGCATCGATGGGAGAGGAATCCCGACAGGCGCCCAAGCAACTCGCATGAGGACTGGCCTTTCCTGAGGCCACCAGAGCGGGTCCCTGAGGTCCCCGTCGTAAGTCGAGAGCACCTGCCGCAACTCGAGAACATCCAGGAGGTTCTCCCTGCAGGCGAGATGAGGCCAATTTCTGCTGAGGCGTCTCGAGGCTAATCACACCTAAACTCTGGAACTTCAAAGGGTCCTTCACACCCTTGCTGCAACTCAAGAAGTTCCCCGACATACCATCTCCATCGAGAGAAGCACAAGAGTCCCGCCCACATACAGAGGAGCCCCGTTTCCATCTCCTAGCTCGATAGGAGGGATCCTTTTCCTGCGTGCTCCGGGAAAGAATTCCAGGCGTTCCCGTCGCATCTCAAGAGCAGGCGCTCTCCACAGGAAAGGCGAGAGGAACTCCAGGGTCGTGCCACCATTCCCAGAGTCCCCAGATGTCTCAGTCCATTCCAGGGAAACTGTTTTTCCTGCACTGCCTCGACTTTCAAGCCGAGGATCGACTCACACCACGGTGGCACGTGGGACAGCCCTGTGGAAAGCCTCGAGGGAAAGCCTCGTGGAAAGCCTCGAGGAAGCCCCCTGATCCCATCCATGCGAAGGGCAGCGTGACACTGCTGCTACAGCTCGGGAGGAAAGCGCACGTGCATGCCCCCCACTCGAGACGAGACTGACTCCCTGGGAGACTCCAGAAGTACCCCAAGATCCATGTCTGCACTGGAGAGGAATCCTCAGTTTCCGGCAACGACTCCACACAAGGTCTTAGCCCGGCATCGACGGAGAGGAATCCCCAGAGGCACCCGAGCAACTCGCATGGGGACTGGCCTTTCCTGAGGCCACCAGAGCGGTCCCTGAGGTCCCCGTCGTAAGTCGAGAGCACCTGCGCAACTCGAGAAAATCCAGGAGGTTCTCCTCCAGGCGAGATGAGGCCCATTTCCGCTGAGGGGTCTCGAGGCTATTCACACCTAAACTCTGGAATTTCCAAAGGGTCCTTCACACCCTTGCTGCAACTCAAGAAGTTCCCCGACATACCCGTCTCCACTCGAGAGGAAGCACGAGAGTTCCACCACATCCAGAGGAGCCCCGTTTTCCCCTCCGAGCTCAAGAGGAGGGATTCTTTCCCTGCGTGGTTGGGAAAGAATTCCCGCGTTCCCATCGCATCTCAAGAGGAGGCGCTCTCCACAGGAAAGGCGAGAGGAACTCTAGGGTCGTGCCACATTCCCAGAGTCTCCCGGATGTCTCCGTCCATTCCAGGGAAACCTGTTTTCCCTGCACTGCCTCGACTTTTCAAGCCGAGGATCGACTCACACCACGGTGGCACGTGGGACAGCCCTGTGGTAAAGCCTCGAGGAAAGCC
>NW_017209890.1:0-3032 GCF_001704415.2 Capra hircus
TTCTGGAGTCTCCTCCAGGGAGTCAGTCCTCGTCACGAGTTGGGGCATGCACGTGCGCTTTCCTCCGAGGAGTAGCAGCAGTGTCACGCTTCCCTTCGCGTGGATCAAGGGATCTGTGGCTTTCCCTTTTGCTTTCCCACCAGGCTTTTCCCACAGGGCTGTCCCACGAGCCACCATGGTGTGAGTCGATCCTCGGCTTGAAAGTCGAGGTAGTGCAGGGAAAACAGGTTTCCCTGGAATGGACTGAGACATCTGGGGACTCTGGGAATGGGGGGCACGACCCTGGAGTTCCTCTCGCCTTTCCTGTGGAGAGCGCCTCCTCTTGAGATGCGACGGGAACGCCGGGAAATTCTTTCCGACCACGCAGGGAAAGGATCCCTCCTCTCGAGCTAGGAGGGGCGAACGGGGCTCCTCTGGATGTGGGCAGAACTCTCGTGCTTCCTCTCGAGTGGAGACGCGTAGGTCGGGGAACTTCCTGAGTTGCAGAAAGGGTGTGAAGGACCCTTTGGAAGTTCCAGAGGTTAGGTGTGATTAGCCTCGAGACACCTGAGCGGAAATGGGCCTCATCTCGCCTGGAGGGGAGAACCTCCTGGATTTTCTCGAGTTGCGGCAGGTGCTCTCGACTTACGACGGGACCTCAGGGACCCGCTCTGCTGGCCTCAGGAAAGGCCAGTCCCCATGCGAGTTGCTCGGGGGCCTCTCGGGATTCCTCTCCCGACGATGCCGGGGCCTAAGATCTTTTGTGGAGTCGGTGCCGGTCATGAGCATTCCTCTCCAGTGCTGACATGGATCCTGGGCTTCTTCTGGAGTCTCCCCAGGGAGTCAGTCCTCGTCGCGAGTGGGGGCATGCACGTCCGATTTCCTCCCGAGCTGTAGCAGCAGTGTCACGCTTCCCTTCGCGTGGATCAAGGGATCAGGGGCTTTCCCTCGAGTCTTTCCCACGAGGCTTTCCACACGAGGGCTTTCCCCCAGGGCTGTCCCAAGTGCACCGTGGTGAGAGTCGATCCTCGCTTGAAAGTCGAGGCTGTGCAGGGAAAACAGGTTTCCGTGGAATGGACTGAGACATCCAGGGGACTCTGGGAATGGTGGCACGACCCTTGAGTTCCTCTCGCCCTTCCTGTGGAGAGCGCCTCCTCTTGAGATGTGACAGGAACACCGGGAATTCTATCCCGCCCACGCGCAGGGGAACGATACCTCCTCTCGAGGTAGGAGCGGAAACGGGGGCTCCTCTGGATGTGGGCGGGACTGTCGTGCTTCCTGTCGAGTGGAGAGGGGTATGTCGGGAACTTCTTGAGTTGCAGTAAGGTTATGAAGGACCCTTTGAAAGTTCCAGAGGTAAGGTGTGATTAGCCTCGAGATACCTCAGCGGAAATGGGCCTCATCTCGCCTGGAGGGGAGAACCTCCTGGATTTTTTCGAGTTGTGGCAAGTGCTCTCGACTTACGACGGGGACCTCAGTGACCCCCTGTGGTGGCCTCAGGAATGGCCAGTCCCCATGCGAGTTACTCTGGGGCCTCTCAGGATTCCTCTCACGTCGATGCAGGGGCCTAAGACCTTGTGTGGAGTCGGTGCCGGAACCTGAGGATTCCTCTCCAGTGCTGACATGGATCTTGGGTACTTCTGGGGTCTCCCCAAGGGTGTCAGTCCTCGTCTCGAGTGGGGCCATGCACGTGCGCTTTCCTCCCGAGCTTTAGCAGCAGTGTCACGCTTCCCTTGCGTGGATCAAGGGATCTGTGGCTTTCCCTCGAGGCTTTCCCACGATTCTTTTCCACAGGGCTGCCCCAAGTGCCACTGTGGTGTGAGTCGATCCTCGGCTTGAAAGTCGAGGCAGTGCAGGGAAACCAGGATCCCTGGGATGGACTGAGACATCTGGGGGACTCTGGGAATGGTGGCACGAACCTGGAGTTCCTCTCGCTTTTCCTCTGGAGAGCGCCTCCTCTTGAGATGCGACGGGAACGCTGCGAATTCTTTCCCGATCATGCAGGGAAAGGATCAAACCTCTCGAGCTAGGAGGCGGAAACGTGGCACCTCTGGATGTGGGCGGGACTTTCCTGCTGCCTATCGAGTGGAGACGGGTATGTCGGGGAATTTCTTGAGTTGCAGCAAGGGTGTGAAGGACCCTTTGGAAGTTCCAGAGGTAAGGTGTGATTAGCCTCTAGATACCTCAGCGGAAATGGGCCTCATGTCGCCTGGAGGGGAGAACCTCCTGGATTTTCTCGAGTTGCGGCAGGTGCTCTCGACTTACGACGGGGACCTCAGGGACCCGCTCTGGTGGCCTCAGGAAAGGCCAGTCCCCATGCGAGTTGCTCGGGGCCTCTCGGGATTCCTCTCCCGTCGATGCCGGGGCCTAAGACCTTGTGTGGAGTCAGTGCCGGAACCTGAGGATTCCTCTCCAGTGCCGACATGGATTTTCGGGACTTCTGGAGTCTCCCCAGAGGCGTAAGTCCTCGTTTCGAGTGGGGCATGCACGTGCGCTTTCCTCCCGAGCTGTAGCAGCAGTGTCACGCTTCCCTTTTCGTGGATCAAGGGATCTGTGGCTTTCCCTCTAGACTTTCCCATGGAGGCTTTCCCACGAGGCTTTCCCACAGGGCTTTCCCACGTGCCACGGTGGTGTGAGTCGATCCTCGACTTTAAAGTCGAGGCAGTGAAGGGGAGAACAGTTTTCCCTGGAATGGACGGAGACATCTGGGGGACTATGGGAATGGTCGTATGACCCTGGAGTTCCTCTCGCCTTTCCTGTGGAGAGCGCCTCCTCTTGAGATGTGACGGGAACGCCGGAAATTCTTTCCCAACCACGCAGGGAAAGGATCCCTCCTCTCGAGCTAGCAGGCGGAAACGGGGCCACTCTGGATATGGGCGGGACTCTCGGATTCTCTTGAGTGGAGACGGGGTATGTCGGGAACTTCTTGAGTTGCAGCAAGGCTGTGAAGGACCCTTTGGAAGTTCCAGAGGTTAGGAGTGATTAGCATCGAGACGCCTCAGCGGAAATGGGCCTCATCTCGCCCAGAGGGAGAAACCTCCTGGACTTTCTCG
>NW_017209891.1:0-3032 GCF_001704415.2 Capra hircus
ATTTTGGGGGACTTCTGGAGTCTCCCAGGGGAGTCAGTCCTCGTCTCGAGTGGGGCATGCACGTGCGCTTTCCTCCCGAGCTGTAGCAGCAGTTTCACGCTTCCCTTCGCGTGATCAAACGGATCTTTGGCTTTCCCCTCGAGGCTTTCCCACGAGGCTTTCCCACGAGGCTTTCCCACAGGGCTGTCCCACTGCCACTGGGTGTGAGTCGATCCTCGGCTTGAAAGTCGAGGCAGTGGAGGGAAAAACAGGTTTCCCTGGAATGGACTGAGACATCCAGGGGACTTCTGGAACGGTGGCACGAACCCTGGAGTTCCTCTTGCCTTTCCTGTGGACAGCGCCTCCTCTTGAGATACAACGGGAACGCCGGGAATTCTTTCCCGACCACGCAGGGAAAGGATCCCTCCTCTCGAGCTAGGAGGCGGAAACGGGGCTCCTCTGGATGTGGTCGGGACTCTCGTGCTTCCTCTCGAGTGGAGACGGGTATGTCGGGGATCTTCTTGAATTGCAGCAAGTGTGTGAAGGACCCTTTTGGAAGTTCCAGAGATTAGGTGTGATAAGACTCGAGACGCCTCAGCGGAAATGGGCCTCATCTCGCCTGGAGGGGAGAACCTCCTGGATTTTTCTCGAGTTGCAGCAGGTGCTCTCGACTTACGACGGGTACCTCAGGGACCCGCTCTGGTGGCCTCAGGAAAGGCCGCGTCCCCATGGAGTTGCTCGGGGGCCTCTCGGTATTCCTCTCCCGTCGATGCCAGGGCCTAAGACCTTTTGTGGATTCGGTGATAGAACCTGAGGATTCCTCTCCAGTGCTGACATGGATCTTGGTGTACTTCTGGAGTTCCCCCAGGGGTGTCAGTCGTTGTGTCGACTGGGGGCATGCACGGCGCTTTCTTTTCCCCGAGCTGTAGCAGCATGGTGCGCGCTTCCCTTCACGTGGATCAAGGGATGTGTGGCTTTCCCCCTCGAGGCTTTCCCACGAGGCTTTACAATGAGGCTTTCCCACAGGGCTGTCCCACGTGCCACCGTGGTGTGAGTCGATCCTCGGCTTTAAAGTCGAGGCAGTCCAGGGAAACAGGTTTCCCTGGAATGGACTGAGACATCTGGGGGAATCTGGGAATGGTGGCATGACGTGGAGTTCCTCTGGCCTTTCCTGTGGAGAGCGCCTCCTCTTCAGATGCGAGGGGAACGGCGGGAATTCTTTCCCGACCACGCAGGGAAAGGATCCCTCCTCTCGAGCTAGGAAGCAGAAAAGGGGCTCCTAAGGATGAGGGCCGGACTCTCGAGCTTCCTCTCGAGTGGAGACGGGTATGTCGGGGAACTTCTTGAGTTGCAGCAAGGGTGTGAAGGACCCTTTGAAAGTTCCAGAGTTTAGGTGTGATAAGCCTCGAGACTCCTCAGCGGAAATGGGCCTCATCTCGCCTGGAGGGGATAACCTCCTGGATTTTCTCGAGTTGCCGCAGGTGCTCTCGGCTTAAGACGGGGACCTCAGGGACCCGCTCTAGTGCCCTCAGGAAAGGCCCGTCCCCATGCGAGTTGCTCGTGGGCCTCTAGCGATTCCTATCCCGTCTATGCCGGGTCCTGAGACCTTGTGTGGAGTCGGTGCCGGAACCTGAGGATTCCTCTCCATTTCTGACATGGATCTTGGGGTACTTCTGGAGTCTCCCAGGGGAGTCAGTCCTCGTCGCGAGTGTGGCGTGCCCGTGCGCTTTCCTCCCGAGCTTTAGCAGCAGTGTCACACTTCCCTTTGCATGGATCCAAGGATCTGTGGCTTTCTCTGTAGGCTTCCCCACGAGGCTTTCCCACTAGGCTTTTCACAGGGCTGTCCCACGTGCCACCGAGGTCTGAGTCGATCCTGACTTGAAAGTCGAGGCATTGCGGGGAAAACAGGTTTCCCTGGAATCGACTGAGACATCTGGGGCTCTGGGAATGGTGGCACGACCCTGAGTTCCTCTCGCCTTTCCTTTGGAGAGCGCCCTCTTCTTGAGATGCGACGGGAACGCCGGAAATTCTTTCCGACCACGCAGGGAAAGGATCCCTCCTCTCGAGCTATGAGGCTGAAACGGGGCTCTTCTGGTTGTGGGCGGGACTCTCGTGCTTCCTTTCGAGTGGAAACGGGTATGTCGGGGAACTTCTTGAGTTGCAGCAAGGGTGTGAAAGGCCTTTGGAAGTTCCAGAGGTTAGGTGTGATTAGCCTCGAGATGCCTCAGCGCAAATGGGTCTCATCTCGCCTGGAGGGGAGAACCTCCTGGATTTTCTCGAGTTGCGCCAGGTGCTCTCGACTTACGACGGGGACCTCAGGGACCCGCTTTTGTGGCCTCAGGAAAGGCCAGTCCCCTTGGGAGTTGCTCGGGAGCCTCTCGTGATGTCTCTCCCTCTCCAGTGCTGTCTTGGATCTTGACTGGCCTTTTCCTGAGGCCACCAGAGCGGGTCCCTGCGGTCCCCGTCGTAAGTCGAGAGCACCTGCCGCAACTGGAGAAAATCAAGGGTGTTCTCCCCTCCCAGGCAAAATGAAGCCTATTTCCGCTGACCATCTCAAGGCAAGGCACACTTAAATCTGGAACTTCCAAAGGGTCCTTCACACCCTTGCTGGCAAATCAAGAAGTTCCCCGACATACCCGTCTCCACTCAGGAGGAAGCACGATAGTTCCCCCACATCCAGAGGAGCCCCGTTTCCGCCTCATAGCTCGAGAGGAGGGATCCTTTCCCTGCGAGGTCGGAAAGAATTCCCGGCGTTCCCGTCGCATCTCAAAAAAGAGGCGCTCTCCACAGGAAAGGCGAGAGGAACTCCCAGGGACATGCCACCATTCTCCGAGTCCCCAGATGTCTCAGTCCATTCCAGGGAAACCTGTTTCCCCGCACTGACTCGACTTTCAATCCGAGGATCGACTCACACCACTGTGGCACGTGGGAAAGCCCTGTGGCAAAGCTTCTTGGGAAAGCCTCGTGGGAAAGCCTCGAGGGAAAGCCACAGATCCCTTGATTCACGGCGAAGGGAAGCGTGACACTCTGCTACAGCTCGGGAGGAAAGCGCA
>NW_017209892.1:0-3030 GCF_001704415.2 Capra hircus
GAGGGAATCCGAGAGGCCCCGAACAACTCGCAAGGGGACTGGCCTTTCTGAGGCCACCAGAACGGGTCCCTGAGTTCCCAGTCGTAAGTCGAGAGCACCTGCCGCAAACTCGAGAAAATCAGGAGGTTCTCCCCTTCAGGCGAAATGAGGCCCATTTCCAATGAGGCGTCTCGAGTCTAATCACACCTAACTTCTGAAACTTCCAAAGGGTCCTTCACACCCTTGCTGCAACTCAAGAAGTTCCCCGACATACCCGTCTCCACTCGAGAGGAAGCACGAGAGTCCCGTCCACATCCAGAGGTTACCCGTTTCCGCCTCATAGCTCTAGAGGAGGGATCGTTTGCCTGCGTGGTCAGGAAGGAATTCCCGGTGTTCCAGTTCTGTCTCAAAAGGAGGCGCTCTCTACATGAAAGGCGAGAGGAACTCCAGGTCGTGCCATTATTCCCTGAGTCCCCCAGATGTCTCAGTCCATTCCAGGGAAACCTGTTTTCCCTGCACTCCCGAATTTCAAGCCGAGGATCAACTCACACCAGAGTGGCACGTGGGACAGCCCTGTGGAAAGCCTCGTGGAAAGCCTCGTGGGAAAGCCTCCAGGGAAACCCAGTGATCCCTTGATCCACGCGATGGGAAGCGTGACACTGATGCTACAGCTCGGAAGGAAAGCGCACGTGCATGCCCCCACTCGAGACGAGGAGTGACTCCCCTGGGGACACTCCAGCAGTACCCCAAGATACATGTCAGCACTGGAGAGGAATCCTCAGGTTCCGGCACCGACTCCACACTAGGTCTTAGGCCCCGGCATCGACGGGAGAAGAATCCCGAGAGGCCCCCGAGCAACTGGCATGGGGACTGGCCTTTCCTGAGGCCACCAGAGCGGGTCCCTGAGGTCCCCGTGGTAAGTCGAGAGCACCGGCCGCAACTCTTGAAAATCCAAGAGGTTCTCCCCTCCAGGCGAGATGAGGCCCTTTTCCGATGAGGCTCCACGAGGCTAATCACACCTAAACGCTGGAATTTCCCAAGGATCCTTCACACCCTTGCTGCAACTCAAGAAGTTCCCCGACATACCCGACTCCACTCGAGAAGAAGGACGAGAGTCCCGGCCACATACAGAGGAGCCCCCGTTTCCGCCTCATAGCTCTAGAGGAGGGATCCTTTCCCTGCGTGGTCGGGAAAGAATTCCCGGCGTTCTTGTCGCATCTCAAGAGGAGGCGCTCTCCACTTGAAACGCGAGAGGAACTCCAGGTTCGTGCCACCTTTCCACACTCCCCCCAGATGTCTCATTCCATTCCACGGAAACCTGTTTTCCCTGCACTGCCTCGACTTTCAAGCTGAGGATCGACTCACACCACGGTGGCATGTGGGACAGCCCTGTGTGAAAGCCTCGTGGGAAAGTCTCCTGGGAAAGCCTCGAGGGAAAGCCACAGATCCCATGATCCACGCGAAGGGAAGAGTGACACAGCTGCTACAGCTCGGGAGGAAAACCCACGTGCTTGTCCCCACTCGCGACGAGGAATGACTCCCCTGGGAGACTCCAGAAGTACCCAAGATCCATGTTAGCACTGGAGAGGAATCCTCAGGTTCTGGCACAGACTCCACACAAGGTCTCAGGCCCCAGCATCGACGGGAGAGGAATCCCGAGAGGCCCCGAACAACTGCATGGGGACTGGCCTTTCCTGAGGCCACCAGAGCGGGTCCCTGAGGTCCAGTCTTAAGTCGAGAGCACCTGCCGCAACTAGAGAATATCCAGGAGGTTCTCCCCTCCAGGCGAGATGAGGCCCATTTCTGCTGAGGAGTCTCGAGGCTAATCACACCTAACCTCTCGAACTTCCAAAGGGTCCTTCACACCCTTGCTGCAACTCAAGAAGTTCCCCGACATACCCGTCTCCACTCGAGAGGAAGGACGAGAGTCCCGCCCAAATCCAGAGCAACCCCGTTTCCGCCTCATACCTCAAGCGGTGGATCCTTTCCCTGCGTGGTCGGGAAAGAATTCCGGCATTCCCGTCACATCTCGGGAGGAGGCGCTCTCCACCGGAAAGCCGAGAGGAACTCCAGGGTCGTGCCACCATTCCCACATTCCTTGAGATGTCTCAGTTTTCCCTGCACTGCGTCGACTTTCAAGCCCGAGACAACACCACGGTGGCACATGGACAGCCCTGTGGGAAAGCCTCGTGGGAAAGCCTCGTGGGAGAGCCTCGAGGGAATGCCACAGATCCCTTGTTCCACGCGAAGGGAAGGTGACACTGCTGCTACAGCTCGGGAGGAAAGCGCACGTGCATGTCCCCACTCGAGACGAGGACTGATTCCACTGGGAGACTCCAGAAGTACCCCAAGATCCATGTCAGCACTGGAGAGCAATACTCAGGTTCCGGCACCGACACCACACAAGGTCTTAGGCCCCGCATCGACGGGAGAGGAATCCCGATAGGCCCCCGAGCAACTCGAATGGGGACTGGCCTTTCTTGAGGCCACCAGGGCGGGTCCCTGAGGTCCCCGTCGTAAATCGAGAGCACCTGCCACAACTCGAGAAAATCCAGGAGGTCTCCCCTCCAGGCGAGATGAGGCCCATTTCCGCTGAGGTGTCTCGAGGCAAATCACACCTAAACTCTGGAACTTCCAAAGGGTCCCTCACACCCTTGCTGCAACTCAAGAAGTTCCCGACATACCCGTCTCCATTTGAGAGGAAGCACGAGAGTCCTGGCAACATCCATAGGAGCCCGTTTCCGACTCCTAGCTCGAGAGGAGGCATCCTTTCCCTGCGTGGTCGGAAAGAATTCCCGGCGATCCGTCGAATCTCAAGAGGAGGCGCTCTTCACAGGAAAGGCGAGAGGAACTCCAGCGTCGTGCCACCATTCCCAGAGTCAACCAGATGTCTCCGTCCATTTCAGGGAAACCTGTTTTCCCTGCACTGCCTCACTTTCAAGCCGAGGATCGACTCACATCACGGTGGCACGTGGGACAGCCCTATGTGAAGCGTCGTGGAAAAGGCCCTGATCCTTGATCCACGCGAAGAGAAGCACGACACTGCTGCTA
>NW_017209893.1:0-3030 GCF_001704415.2 Capra hircus
ACTCTCGGGATTCCTCTCCCGTCGATGCCGGGGCCTAAGACCTGCGCGGAGTCGGTGCCGGATTCTGAGGATTCCTCTCCAGTGCTGACATGGGATCTTGGGGTACTTCTGGAGTTTCCTCAATGGAGTCGGTCCTCGACTCGAGTGGGGGCATGCACAGTGCGCTTTCTCCCGAGCTGTAGCAGCAGTGTCACGCTTCCCTTCGCGTGGATCAGCAGTTCTGTGGCTTTCCTCGAGACTTTCCCACGAGGCTCTCACACGAGGCTTTCCCACAGGGCTGTCCCACGTGCTAACCATGGTGTGAGTCCATCCTTGGCTTGAAAGCTGAGGCAGTGCAGGGAAAAACAGGTTTCCCTGGAATGGACTGAGACATCTGGGGGACTCTGGGAATGGTGGCACGACCCTGCAGTTCCTCTCACCTTTCCTGTGGAGAGCGCCCCCTCTTGAGCTGCGACGGGAACCCCGGGAATTCTCTCCCGACCAGGCAGGGAAAGGATCCCTCCTCTTGAGCTAGGAGGCGGAAACGGGGCTCCTCTTGATGTGGGCGGGCCTCTCGTGCTTCCTCTCGAGTGGAGAGGGAATGTCGGGGAACTTCTTGAGTTGCAGCAAGGGTGTGAAGGACCCTGTGGAGGTCCCAGATGTTAGGTGTGATTAGCCTCGAGACGCCTCAGCGGAAATGGGCCTCATCTCCCGGAGGGTCGAACCTCATGGATTTTCTCGAGTTTCGGAAGGTGCTCTCGACTTACGACGGGGACCTCAGGGACCCGCTCTGGTGGCTTCAGGAAAGGCCCGCCCCATGGAGTTGCTCGGTGGCCCCTCGGGATTCCTCTCCCGTCGATGCTGGGGCCTAAGACCTTGTGTGGAGTCAGTGCCGGAACCTGAGGATTCCTCTCCAGTGCTGACATGGATCTTGGGGTACTTCTGGAGTCTCCCCAGGGGAGTCAGTCCTCGTCTCCAGTGGGGCATGAAACGTGCTCTTTCCTTCCGAGCTGTAGCAGCAGTGTCGCGCTTCCCTTCACATGGATCAAGGGATCAGGGGCTTTCCCTCGAGGCTTTCCCCACGAGGCTTTCCCAGAGGCTTTCCCACAGGGCTGTCCACGTTCACCGTGCTGTGAGTCGATCCTCGGCTAGAAAGTCGAGGCAGTGCAGGGAAAACAGGTTTCCCTGGAATGGACTGAGACATCTGGGGGACTCTGGGAATGGTGGCACGACCCTTGAGTTCTCTCGCCTTTCCTGTGGAGAGCGCCTCCTCTTGAGATGCGACGGGAATGCGGGAATTCTTTCCCCATCACGCAGGGAAAGGATCCCTCCTCTCGAGCTAGGAGGCGAAATGGGGCTCCTCTGGATGTGGGCGGGACTCTCGCGATTCCCCTAGAGTGGAGACGGGTATGTCGGGTACTACTTGAGTTGCAGCAAGGGTGTGAAGGACCCTTTGGAAGTTCCAGAGTTAGGTGTGATTAGCCTCGAGATGCCTCAGCGGAAATGGGCCTCATCTCGCCTGGAGGGGAGAACCTCCTGGATTTTCTTGTGTTGCGTCAGGTGCTCTCGACTTACGACGGGGACTCAGGGACCCGCTCTGGTGGTCTCAGGAAAGGCCAGTCCCCCATGCGAGTTGCTCGGTGGCCTCTCGGGATTCCTCTCCTGTCAATGCCGAGCCCCAAGTCCTTGTGTGAGGTCGGTGCCGGAAACTGAGGATTCCTCTCCAGTGCTGATATGGATCCTGTGGTACTTCTGGAGTCTCCCCAGGGGAGTCAGTCCTCGTCTCAAGTGGAGGCATGCACGTGGGCTTTCCTCCGAGCTGTAGCAGCAGTGTCACGCTTCCCTTCGCATGGATCAAGGGATCTGTGGCTTTCCTCGAGGCTTTCCCACTAGGCTTTCCCACGAGGCTTTCCCAAGGGTCTATCCCACGTGCCACACCGTGGTGTGAGTCGATCCTCGGCTTGAAATTCGAGCAGTTCAGGGAGATCATGTTTCCCTGGAATGGACTGAGATATCTGGGGGTCTCTGGGAATGGTGACACGAACCTGGAGTTCCGCTCGCCTTTCCTGTGAAGAGCGCATCCTCCTGAGATGCGAGTGGAATGCCGGGAATTCTTTCAAGACCACGTAGGGAATGGTCCCTTCCTCTCGAGCTAGGAGGCGGAATCGGGCTCCTCTGAATGTGGGCGGGACTCTCGTGATTCCTCTCGAGTGGAGACGGGTATGTCGGGGAACTTCTGAGTTGCAGCAAGGGTGTGAAGTACCCTTTGGAATTTCCAGAGGTTAGGTGTGATTAGCCTCGAGACGCCTCAGTGGAAATTGGCCTCATCTCGCCTTTAAGGGAGAACCTCCTGGATTTACTCGAGTTGGGGCAGGTGCTCTCGACTTATGACGGGGACCTCAGGGACCCGCTCTGGTGCCTCAGGAAAGCCAGTCCCCATGCGAGTTGCTCGGGGGCCTCTCGGGATTCCTCTCCGTCGACGCTGGTGCCTAAAGACCTTGTGTGGAGTGGTGCCGGAACCTGAGGATTCCTCTCCAGTGCTGACATGGATCTTGGGGTACTTCTGGAGTCTCCCCAGGGGAGTCAGTCCTCGTCTCGAGTGGGGCATGCACGTGCGCTTTCCTTCCGAGCTCTAGCAGCAGTGTCACGCTTCGCGTCGACCAAGGGATCAGTGGCTTTCCCTCGAGGCTTTCCCACGAGACTTTCCCCGAGGCTTTCCCTCATGGCTGTCCCACGTGCCACCGTGGTGTGAGTCGATCCTCGGCTTGAAAGTCGAGGCTGTGCAGGGAAAACAGGTTTCCCTGGAATGGACTGAGACATCTGGGGGACTCTGGAATGGTGGCACGACCCTGGAGTTTCTCTCGCCTTTGCTGTGGAGAGCTCCTCCTCTTGAGATGCGACGGGAACGCCGGGAATTCTTTCCTGAACACGCAGGGAAAATATCCCTCCTCTCGAGCTAGGAGGCGGAAACGGGGCTCCTCTGATTGTGTGCGGACTCTCATGCTTCCTCTCGAGTGGAGACGGGTATGTCGGGAACTTCTTGAGTTGAAG
>NW_017209894.1:0-3028 GCF_001704415.2 Capra hircus
GGGCTCCTCTGGATGTGGGCGGTACTCTCGTCGTGCTTCCTCTCGAGTGGAGACGGGTATGTCGGGAACTTCTTGAGTTGCAGCAAGGGTGTGAAGGACCCTTTGGAAGTTCCAGGTGTTAGATGTGATTAGCCTCGTGACGCACAGCGGAAATGAGCCTCATCTCGCCTGGAGGGGAGAACCTCCTGGATTTTCTCGAGGTACGGCAGGTGCTCTCGACTTACTATGGGGACCTCAGGGATCCGCTCTGGTGGCCTCAGGAAAGGCCAGTCCCCATGCGAGTTGCTCGGGGGCCTCTCGTGATTCCTCTCCCGTCGATGCCGGGGCCTAAGACCTTGTGTGGAGTCGGTGCCGGAACCTGAGGATTCCTCTCCAGTGCTGACATGGATCTTGGGGTTCTTCTGGAGTCTCCCCAGGGGAGTCAGTCCTCGTCTCGAGTGGGGGCATGCACGTGTGCTTTCCTTCCGTAGCTGTAGCAGCAGTGTCACGCTTCCCTTCGCGTGAATCAAGGGATCTGTGGCTTTCCCTCGAGGCTTTCCCAGGAGGGATTCCCACGAGTCTTTCCCACAGAGCTGTCCCACGTGCCACCGTGGTGTGTGTCGATCCTCGCCTTGAAAGTCAGAGGCTGTGCGGGGAAAATCACGGTTTCCCTGGAATGGACTGAGACATCTGGGGGACTCTAGGAATGGTGGCACGACCCTGGAGTTCCTCTCGCCTTTCCTGTGGAGAGCGCCTCCCCTTGAGATGCGACGGAACGCTGGGAATTCTTTCCCGACCACGCAGGAAAGGATCCCTCCTCTCGACCTAGGAGGCGGAAACAGGGGCTCCTCTGGATGTGGGCGTGACTCTCGTGCTTCCTCTCGAGTGGAGACGGGTATGTCGGGGAACTTCTTCAAGTTGCAGCAAGAGTGTGAAGGACCCATTGGGAGTTCCAGAGGTTAGATGTGATTAGCCTCGAGACACCTCAGCTGTAATGGCCTCATCTCGCCTGGAGGGGAGAACCTCCTGGATTTCTCGAGTTGTGGCAGGTGCTCTCGATTTATCGACGGGGACCTCATGGACGCCGCTTCTGGTGGCCTCAGGAAAGGCCAGTCCCCATGCGAGTTGCATCGGGGCCCTCTCGGGATTCATCTCCCGTCGATGCCGGGGCCTAAGACCTTGTGTGAAGTCGGTGCCAGAACCTGAGGATTACCACTCCAGTGCTGACATGGATCTTGGGGTACTTCTGGAGTCTCCCCAGGGGAGTCAGTCCTTGTCTCGAGTGGGGGCATGCACGTGCTGCTTTCCTTCCCGAGCTGTAGCTGCAGTGTCGCGCTTCCCTTCGCGTGGATCAAGGGATCTGTGGCTTCCCCTCGAGGCTTTCCCACGAGGCTTTCCCACGAGGCTTTCCCACGAGGCTTTCCCACAGGGCTGTCCCACGTGCCACCGTGGTGTGAGTCGATGCTTCAGCTTGAAAGTCGAGGCAGTGCAGGGAAAACAGGTTTCCCTGGAATGGACTGAGACATCTGGGGGACTCTGGGAACTGGAGGCACGGACCCTGGAGTTCCTCTCGCCTTTCCTGTGGAAAGCGCCTCCTCTTGAGATGCGACGGGAAGGCCAGGAATTCTTTCCCGATCACGCAGGGAAAGGATCCCTCCTCTCGAGCTAGGAGGCGGACACGGGGCTCCTCTGGATGTGGGCGGGACTCTCGTGCTTCCTCTCGAGTGGAGACGGGTATGTCGGGGAACTTCTTGAGTTGCAGCAAGGGTGTGAAGGACCCTTTGAAAGTTCCAGAGGTTAGGTGTGATTAGCCTCGATACGCCTCAGCAGAAATGGGCCTCATCTCGCCTGGAGGGGAGAACCTCCTGAATTTTCTCGAGTTGCGGCAGGTGCTCTCGACTTTCGACGGGGATCTCAGGGACCCGCTCTGGTGGCCTCAGGAAAGGCCAGTCCCCATGCGAGTTGCTCGCGGGCCTCTCGGGATTCCTCTCCCGTCGATGCCGGGGCCCTAGATCTTGAGTGGAGTCGGTGCCGAAACCTGAGGATTCCTCTCCAGTGCTGACATGGATCTTGGGGTACTTCTGTAGTCTCCCCAGGAAAGTCATTCTGCATCTCGAGTGTGGGCAGGGACATGCGATTTCCTCCCGAGCTGTAGCAGCAGTGTCACGCTTCCCTTTGCGTGGATCAAGGGATCTGTGGCTTTCCCTCGAGGCTTTCCCACAGGGCTGTCCCACGTGCCACCGTGGTGTGAGTCGATCCTCAGCTTGAAAGTCGAGGCAGGGCAGGGAAAACAGGTTTCCCTAGAATGTACTGAGACATCTGGGGACTCTGGGAATGGTGGCACGACCCTGGAGTTCCTCATGCCTTTCCTGTAGAGAGCGCCTCCTCTTGAGATGCGACCGGAATGCCAGGAATTCTTTCTCGACCACGCAGGGAAAGGCTCCCGCCTCTCGAGCTAGGGGGCGGAAACGGGGATCCTCTGGATGTTGGCGGACTCTCGAGCTTCCTCTTGAGTGGAGACGGGTATTTTCGGGGAACTTCTTGAGTTGCAGCAAGGGTGTGAAGGAGCCTTTGGAAGTTCGAGACGTTAGATGTGATTAGCCTCGAGACGCCTCAGCGGAAATGGGCCTCATCTCGCCTGAAGGGGAGAACCTCCTGGACTTTGTCGAGTTGCGGGAGTTGCTCTTCACTTACGGCGGGGACCTCAGGACCCGTTCTGGGGGCCTCAGGAAAGGCCAGTCCCCATGCGAGTTGCTCGGGGGCTCTCGGGATTCCTCTCCTGTCGATGCCGGGGCCTAAGACCTTGTGTGGAGTCGGTGCCTGAACCTGAGGATTCCCCTCCAGTGCTGACATGGATCTTGGGGTACTTCTGGAGTCTCCCCAGGGGAGTCAGTCCTTGTCTCGAGTGGGGGCATGCACGTGCGCTTTCCTCTCGAGCAGTAGCAGCAGTGTCACGCTTCCCTTCGGGTGGATCAAGGGATCTGTGTCTTTCCGTCGAGGCTTTCCCACGAGGCTTTCCCCACAGGGCTGTCCCACGTGCCACCGTGGT
>NW_017209895.1:0-3027 GCF_001704415.2 Capra hircus
CCCGACCACGCAGGGAAAGGATCCCTCCTCTAGAGCTAGGGGCTGAAACGGGGCTCCTCTGGATGTGGTCGGGACTCCTCCTCTCGAGTGGAGACGGGTTGTTGGGGATCTTCTTGAGTTGCAGCAAGGGTGTGAAAGGATCCTTTGTAACGTCCAGAAGTTTAGGTGTGATTAGCTTTGAGACACCTCAGCGGAAATGGTCCTCATCTCGCCTGGAGGGGAGAACCTCCTAGATTTACTCGAGTTGGCGGCAGGTGCTCTCGACTTACGACGGGGACCTCAGGGACCTGCTCTGGTGGCCTCAGGAAAGGCCAGTCCCCAAGCGAGTTGCACGGGGGCCTCTCGGATTCCTCTCCCATCGATGCCAGGGCCTAAAGACCTTGTGTGCAGTCCGTGCCGGAACCTGAGGATTCCTCTCCAGTGCTGACATGGATCTTGGGAGTACTTCTGGAGTCTCCCAGGGAGTCAGTCCTCGTCTCGAGTGGGGGCATGCACGTGCAATTTCCTCCCGAACTGTAGCAGCATTGTCAGGCTTCCCTTCGCGTGGATCAAGGGATCTGTGGCTTTCCCTGGAGGGCTTTCACGAGAGGCTTCCCACGAGGCTTTCCGACATGGTTGTCCCACGTGCCACCGTGATGTGAGTCGATCCTAGGCTTGAATGTGGAAGCAGTGCAGGGAAAACAGGTTTCCCTGGAATGGACTGAGACATCTGGGGGACTCTGGGAAAGGTGGCACGACCCTGGAGTTCCTCTCGCCTTTCATGTGGAGAGCGCCACCTCTTGAGATGCCACGGGAACGCCGGGATTTCTTTCCCCGATGACGCAGGGAAAGGATCCCTCCTCTCGAGCTAGTAGGCAGAAACGGGGCTCCTCTGGATGTGGGCGGGACTCTCTCGTGCTTCCTCTCGAGTGGAGACGGTATGTCGGGGAACATCTTGAGTTGCAGCCAGGGTGTGAAGCACCGTTTGGAAGTTCCAGAGATTATGTGTGATTAGCCTCGAGACGCCTCAGCAGAAATGGGCCTCATCTCGCCTGGAGGGGAGAACCTCCTGGAATTTCTCGAGATAGGGCAGTTGCTCTCGACTTACGACGGGGACCTCAAGGACCCGCTCTGGGGGCCTCAGAAAAGGCCAGTCCCCATGCGAGTTGCTCGGGGCCTCTCGGGATTCCTCTCCGTCGATGCCGGGGCCTAAGACCTTGTGTGGAGTCGGTTCCGGAATCTGAGGTTTCCTGTGCAGTTCTGACATGGATTTTGGGGTACTTCTGGAGTCTCCCCAGGGGAGTCAGTCCTCGTCTCGAGTGGGGGCATGCACCTGCGCTTTCCTCCCTAGCTGTAGCAGGAGTGTCATGCTCCAGTCGCATGGATCAAGGTATCAGTGGCTTTCCCTCGAGGCTTTCCCACGATGCTTTCCAACAAGGCTTTCCCACGAGGATTTCCCACAGGGCTGTCCCACGTGCCACCGTGGTGTTAGTCGATCCTCGGCTTGAAAGTCGAGGCAGTGCAGGGAAAACAGGTCTCCCTGGAATGGACTGAGACATCTGGGGGACTCTGGGATTGGTGGCACGACCATGGAGTTCCTCTCGCCTTTCCTCTGGAGAGCGCCACCTCTTGAAATGCGTCGGGAACGCCGGGAAATCTTTCTCGACCACGCAAGGAAAGGATCCCTCCTCTCGAGCTAGGAGGCGCAAACGGGGCTCCTCTGGATGTGAGCGGGACTCTCCTGCTTCCTCTCAAGTGGAGACGGGTATGTCGGGGAACTTCTTGAGTTGCAGCAAGGGTGTGAATGACCCTTTGGAAGTTCCAGAGGATAGGTGTGATTAGCCTCGAGACGCCTCTGCGGAAATGGGCCTCATCTCGCCTGGAGGGGAAAACCTCCTGGATTTTCTCGAGTTGCGGCAGGTGCTCTCGACTTACGACGGGGACCTCAGGGACCCGCTCTGGTGGCCTCAGGAAAGGCCAGTCCGCATGCGAGTTGCTCGGGGGCCTCTCGGGATTCCTCTCCCGTTGATGCCGGGGCCTAAGACCTTGTGTGGAGTCGGTGCGGAACCTGAGGATTCTTCTCCAGTGCTGACATGAATCTTGGGCTACTTCTGGAGTCTCCACAGGGGAGTCTTTCGTCGTCTCGAGTGGGGGCATGCATGTGCGCTTTCCTCCCGAGCTGAAGCAGCAGATTCACGCTTCCCTTCCCGTGGATCAAGGGATCTGTGGCTATCCTCGAGGCTTTCCCACGAGGCTTCCCACAGGTTTGTACCACGTGCCACCGTGGTGTGAGTCGTTCCTCGGCATGAAAGTCGAAGCAGTGCAGGGAAAACAGGTTTCCCTGGAATGGACTGAGACATCTGGGGGTCTCTGGGAATGGTGGCACGACCCTGGAGTTCCTCTCGCCTTTCCTGTGGAGAGTGCCTCCTCTTGAGTTGCGACGGGAACACCGAGAATTTTTTACCGAACACACAAGGAAAGGGTCCCTTCTCTCGAGCTAGTAGGGCGTAAATGGGGCTCCTCTGGATGAGGGCGGGACACTCGTACTTCCTCTCGAGTGGAGACGGGTATGTCGGGGAACTTCTTGAGGTGCAGCAAGGGTGTGAAGGACCCTTTGGAAGTTCCAGATGTTAGGTGTGATTAACATCGAGACGCCTCAGCGGAAATGGGCCTCATCTCGGCTGGCGGGGAGAATCTCCTGGATTTTCTCGAGTTGCGGCAGGTCTGTCGACTTACGACGGGGACCTCAGGGACCTGCTCTGGTGGCCTTAGGAAAGGACAGTCCCAAGCGAGTTGCATGGGGCCTTTCGGGATTCCTCTCCCGTCGATGCCGGGGCCTAAGACCTTGTGTGGAGTCCGTGCCGGAACCTGAGGATTCCTCTCCAGTGCTGACATGGAAATTGGGGTACTTCTGGGTTTCCCCAGGGGAGTCATTCCTCGTCTCGAGTGGGGGCTTGCACGTGCCCTTTCCTCCCGATCTTTACCAGCAGTGTCAGGCTTTCCGTCGAGTGAATTCAGTGATCTGTGGCTTTCCCTCGAGGCTTTCCC
>NW_017209896.1:0-17869 GCF_001704415.2 Capra hircus
AAACCTCCTGGATTTTTTTCGACTTTGTGGGGGCACGTGCTCTCGGAGGTTTTTACAACCGGGGAGTTCGGAAAACCCTTTTCTGTGGCCTCAGGGAAAGCCAGGTCCCATTGCAAGGTAGGGGGCCCACTCGGATTTTTCCTTCAGGTTCGATTTTGCCGGGGCCTAAAGGGACTTGTTTGTGGAGGTTGGAAGGCCGGAACCTGGGGATTTTCCTTCTTTTCCAGTGCTTGGACATGGACTTGGGTAACTTTCTGGAGTCTTGGCCCAGGAGAGGGTAAGTTCCTGCGGCTTCGGAAAAAAGTGGCCTTGCACGTTGCGCTTTTCCTCCCGTGCGGTAGCCGCAGGTGTCAGGGCTTTCGTCCGTCGTCAAGAATTGTGCTTTCTCAAAGACTGTTTTTGCACACTTTCCACGAAGGCGTTTTCCACGTGGCCCAACAGTGGTTGGGTAAGATCCTCCTGAAGTCGCACAAAAAAACAGTTCCTTTTCTGGTTGGGACTTGGAGAACATCTGGATCTTGAATGTTGAACCCTGAAGGTTTTCTTGCCTCTGAGATCTCCTGACATGCGAACGGGAAACGGCGGGAAGTTCTTTTTCCGTGAGCAAGGAAAGGATCCCTTTTTTCATCTCGGGCTTTACGGTGTGAAACGGGGGGTGCTTCTGGACTGGGGGGACCCCTTCAGCTTCCTTTCCAAGTGAAGACGGGGTCTGTCGGGAAACTTCTTTAGTGGGCAAAAAACGAAAAGGGTGAAGACCCTGGAAGTTTGCCCAGATTTAAGGTGTGATTAGCCGGAGACTTTCCTCACGGGGAATGGGGCCTCTCTTTCACATGGAGGTGAAACTTTCCTGGATTTTCTTCTAAGTTTGCATTTCAGGTGCTCTCGGAACTTACGGGACGGGGCAAACTACGGACCCGCTTTCTGGTGGCCTCAAGGAAATAAGGCGTCCCATTGCGAGTTTGCTAGGGTGAGACTCTCGGGATTCCTTTCTCCCTCGTGCTGGGTTAATCTTGTGTGAAAGTCGGGGCGCGAACCTGGGATTCCTCTCAGGCTGACAATGGGATCTTTGGATAATTCGGAGTTCCCAACAGGGCGATCTGCTCTGGCTTGGAGTGGGGCATGCACGAGCGGCTGGTTTGCTCCCGAGCTGTGAAAAGGCAGTGTCACCTTCACTTCGGGCGTGGATCAGGATCTGTGGTTTCCTCGAGGGATTTCCCCAACAGGGCTGTAACTCGTTGAAACCGTGGTTGTGGAGTCGTTCCTCGGCTTGAAAGTTCAAGGGCAGTACAGGGGAAAAACAGTTTCCTCATAGAATTGAGCTGAGGGAATCTTGGGGGGCTTAGGGAATGGTGGCACGACCCTGGAGTTTTGCCTTTTCTCACCTTTTTCTGTAGGAGAGGCGCCATCCTCTGAGATTCGTTTCGGGCAAACCACGGAATTCTTTCCCGAACAAGTAGGGAAAGTATCCGTCATCTCGAGCTCCATGCGGAAACGGAGCTCCTCTGGATGTTTGATGACCCTCGTGCTTCCTCTCGAGTGGAGACGGGTATGTCGGGGAACTTCTTGTGTTTCAGCTAGGGTGTGAAGGACCCTTTGGAAGTTCCAGAGCTTAAGTGTGATTAGCCTCGAGACGCCTCAGCGGAAATGGGCCTCATCTCGCCTGGAGGGCAGAACCTCCTGAATTTCTCGAGTTGTGGCAGGTGCTCTCAACTTACGACGGGGGACCTCAGGGACCCGCTCTCGTGGCCTCAGGAAAGTCCAGTCCCCATGGGAGTTGCTAGGGGCCTCTCGGGATTCCTCTCCCGTCGATGCCGGGGTCTAAGACCTTGTGTGGAGTCCGGGCCTGAACCTGAGGATTCCTCTCCAGTGCTGACAAGGAACTTCGGTTCTACTGGAGTCTCCACAGGGGAGTCAGTCCTCGGCTCGAGATGGGGGCATGCACAATCGCTTTCCTCCCGAGCTGTAGCAGCAGTGTCATGCTTCCTGTCACGTGAATCACGTTATCTGTGGCTTTCCCTCGAGGCTTTCCCACGAATTTGTTTTCCCTACACTGCCTCGAGTTTGACGCAGAGGATCTACTCCCACCACAATGGCACGAGGAACAGCCCTGTGGGAAAGCATCTTGGGAAAGCCTCGTGGGAAAGCCTCGAGAAAAAGCCACAGATCCCTTGATCCACGGGACGGGAAGCATGACACTGCTGTTACAGCTCGGGAGGAAAGCACACGTGAATAGCCCCCACTAAAGAAGAGGACTGATTCCCTTGGGGAGACTCCAGAAGTACCCCAGGATCCATGTCAGCACTGGAGAAGAATCCTCAGGTTCAGGCCCGGACTCCACACAAGGTTTTAGGCCCCGGCATCGACGGGAGAGTAAACCCGAGAGGCCCCTAGCAACTCGCACGGTGTCTGGCCTTTCCTGAAGGCACCAGAGCGGGTCCCTGAGGTCCCGGTCGTAGGTCGAGAACAACTGCCGCGTCTCGAGAAAATCAAGGAGGTCCTCCCCTCCAGGAGAGATGAGGCCCATTCCCACTGAGGCGTCTTGAGGCTAATCACACCTAAACTCTGAACTTCCAAAGGGTCCTTCACATCCTTGTTGCAACTCAAAAATTTCCCCGACATACCCGTCTCCACCCGAGAGGAAGCACGAGGGTCCCGCCCACATCCAAAGGAGCCCCGTTTCCACCACTTAGCTCGAGATGACGGATCGTTTCCCTGCTTGGTCTGTAAAGAATTTCCAGCGTTCCCAGCGCATCTCAAGATGAGACGCTCTCTACAGGAAAGGCGAGAGGAACTCCACGGTCGGGCCAACATTCCAAGAGTCCCCCAGATGTCTCAGTCCATTCCAGGGAAACCTGTATTAACTGCACTGCCTCGACTTTCACGCCGAGGATCGACACACTCCACGGTGGCACGTGGGATAGCCCTGTGGGAAAGCCTCGTGGGAAAGCCTCGTGGGAAAGCCTCGAGGGAAAGCCACAGATCCCTTGATCCACGCGAAGGGAAGCGTGACACTGCTGCTACAGCTCGGGAGGAAAGCGCACGTGCATGCCCCCACTCGAGACGAGGGCTGACTCCCCTGGGGAGACTCCAGAAGTACTCCAAGATCCATGTTAGCACTGGAGAGGAATCCTCAGGTTCCTGTACAGACTCCACACAAGGTCTTAGGACCCGGCATCGACGGGAGAGGTATCCCGAGAGGCCCCCGAGCAACTCGCATGGGGACTGGCCTTTCCTGAGGCCACCAGAGCGGGTCCCTGAGGTCCCCTTCGTAAGTCGATAGCACCTGCCGCAACTCGAGAAAATCCAGGAGGTTCTCCCCTCCAGGCGAGATGAGGCCCATTTCCGCTGAGGCGTCTCGAGGCTAATCACACCTAACCTCTGGAACTTCCAAAGGGTCCTTCCCACCCCTGCTGCACCTCAAGAAGTTCCCCGACATACTCGTCTCCACTCGAGAGGAAGCACGAGAGTCCCGCCCACATCCAGAGGAGCCCCGTTTCTGCCTCATAGTTCGGGAGGAGGGATCCTTTTTCTGCGTGGTCGGGAAAGAATTTCCGGTGTTCCCGTCGCATCTCAAGAGGAGGCGCTCTGCACAGGAAAGGCGAGAGGAAATCCAGGTTTGTGCCACCATTCCCAGAGTGCCCAAGATGTCTCAGTCCATTCACTGCCTCGACTTTCAAGCCGAGTATCGACTCACACCACGGTGGCACGTGGGACAGCCCTGTGCGAAAGCCTCCTGGGAAAGCCTCGTGGGAAAGCCTCGAGGGAAGGCCACTGATCCCTTGATCCTCGCGAAGGGAAGCATGACACTGCTGCTACTGCTCGGAAGGAAAGCACAGGTGCATGCCCCCACTCGAGACGAGGACTGACTCCCCTGGGGAGACTCCAGAAGTACCCCAAGATCCATGTCAGCACTGGAGAGGAATCCTCAGGTTCTGGCACCGACTTTACACAAGGTCGTAGTCGCCGGCATTGACGGGAGAGAAATCCCGAGAGGCCCCTGAGCAACTCGAATGGTGACTGGCATTTCGTGAGGCCACCAGAGCGGGTCCCTTAGGTCCCCGTGGTAAGTCGAGAGCACCTGCCGCACCTCGAGAAAATCCAGGAGGTTCTCCCCTCCAAGCGAGATGAGGCCAATTTCCGCTGAGGCGTCTGGATGCTAATCATACCTAACCTCTGGAACTTTCAAAGGGTACTTCACACCCTTGCTGCAACTCAACAAGTTCCCCGACATACCCGACTCCACTCGAGAGGAAGCACGAGAGTCCCGCCCAGATCCAGAGGAGCCCCGTTTCCGCCTCCTAGCTCGTAGGAGGGATCGTTTCCCTGCGTGGTGGGGAAAGAATTCCCGGCAGTCCGGTCGAATCTCAAGAGGAGGCGCTCTCCACCAGAAAGGCGAGAGGAACTCCAGGGACGTGCCACCATTCGCAGAGTCCCCCAGATGTCTCGTCCACTCCAGGGAAAACTGTTTTCCCTGCACTGCCTCCACTTTCAAGCCGAGGATTGACTAACACCATGGTGGCACGTGGGACAGCCATGTGGGAAAGCCTCGTGGGAAAGCCTAGTGGGAAAGCCTCGAGGGAAAGCCACTGATCCCTTGATCCACGCGAAGGGATGCGGGACACTGCTGCTACAGCTCGGGAGGAAAGCGTACGTGCATGCCCCCACTTGAGACGAGGACTGACTCCCCTGAGGAGACTCCAGAAGTACCCCAGGATACATGTCAGCACTGGAGAGGAATCCTCAGTTTCCGGCACCGAATCCACACAAGGTCTTAGGGCCCGGCATCGACGGTAGAGGAATCCCAGGTGGCCCCCGAGTAACTCGCATGGGGACTGGCATTTCCTGAGGCCACCAGAGCGGGTCCCTAAGGTCCCCATAGTAAGTCGAGAGCACCTGCCGCAACTCGAGAAAATCAGGAGGTTCTCCCCTCCAGGCGAGTTGAGACCCATTTCCTCTGAGGTGTCTCAAGGCTAATCACACCTAAGCTCTGGAACTTCCAAAGAGTCCTTCACACCCTTGCTGCAACTCAAGAAGTTCCCCGACATATCCGTCTCCACTCGAGAGGAAGCACGAGAGTCCCGCCCACATCCAGAGGAGCCCCGTTTCCGCCTCATAGCTCGAGAGGAGGGATCCTTTCCCTGCGTGGTCGGGAAAGAATTCCTGGCATTCCCGTCGCATCTAAAGAGGAGGCGCTCTCCACAGGAAAGGTGAGAGGAACTCCCGGGTCGTGCCACCATTCCCAGAGTCCTACCAGATGTCTCAGTCCATTCCAGGGAAACCTGTTTTCCCTGCACTGCCTCCAGTTTCAAGCCGAGGATCAACTCACACCACGGTGGCACGTGGCACAGCCCTGTGGGAAAGCCTCGTGGGAAAGCCTCGTGGGAAAGCATCGAGGGAAAGGCACTGATCCATTGATCCACTCGACGGGAAGCATGACACTGCTGCTACAGTTCGGGAGGAAAGCACAAGTGCATGCCCCCACTCGAGACGAGGACTGACTCCCCTGGGGAGACTTCAGAAGTACCCTAAGATCCATGTCAACACTGGAGTGGAAACCTCAGGTTCCGGCACTGACTCCACACAAGGTCTTAGGCCCCAGCATCAACGGGAGAGGAATACCGAGAGGCCCCCGAGCACCTCGCATGGGCACTGGACATTCCTGAGGCCACCAGAGCGGGTCCTGAGGTCCCCGTCATAAGTCGAGAGCACCTGCCGCAACTCGAGAAAATCCAGGAGGATCTCCCCTCCAGGCGAGATGAGGCCCATTTCCCCTGAGGCGTCCTGAGGCTAATCACACCTAACCTCTGTAACCTTCAAAGGGTCCTTAACACCCTTGCTCCAACTGAAGAAGTTCCCCGACATACCCGTCTCCACTCGAGAGGAAGCACAAGAGTCCCGCCCACATCCAGAGGAGCCCCGTTTCCCCCTCATAGCTCGAGAGGAGGGATCCTTTCCCTGCGTGGTCGGGAAAGAATTCCCGGGTTCCCCTCGCATCTCAAGAGAAGGCGCTCTCCGCAGTAAAGGCGAGAGGAACTCCAGGGTCGTGGCACCATTCCCAGAGTGCCCCAGATGTCTCAGTCCATTCCAGCGAAATCTGTTTTCCCTGCAGTGCTTCGACTTTCAAGCCGAGAATTGACTCACACCACGGTGGCATGTGGGACAGCCCTGTGGGAAAGCCTCGTGGGAAAGCCTCGTGGGAAAGCCTCGAGGGAAAGCCACTGACCACTTGATCCACGCGAAGGGAAGCATGACATTGCTGCTGCACCTCGGAAGGAAAGCGCAGGTGCATGCCCCCACTCGAGACGAGGACTGCCTCCCCTGGGGAGACTCTAGAAGTACCCCAAGATCCATGTCAGCACTGGAGAGGAATCCTCAGGTTCGGGCACAGACTCCACACAAGGTCGTAGTCGCCGGCATTGGCGGGAGAGGAATCCCGCGTGGCCCCTGAGCAACTCGCATGGGGACTGGCCTTTCGTGAGGCCACCAGAGCGGGTCCCTTTGGTCCCCGTGGTATGTCGAGAGCACCTGCTGCACCTCGAGAAAATCCAGGAGGTTCTCCCCTCCAGGCGAGATGAGGCCCATTTCCGCTGAGGCGTCTCGATGCTAATCACACGTAAACTCTGGAACTTTCAAAGGGTACTTCACACCCTTGGTGCAACTCAATAAGTTCCCCGACCTACCCGACTCCACTCGAGAGGAAGCATGAGAGTCTCGCCCACATCCAGAGGAGCCCCGTTTCCGCCTCATAGCTCGTAGGAGGGATCCTTTCCCTGCGTGGTCGGGAAAGAATTCCCGGCGTTCCTGTCGCATCTCAAGAGGAGGCGCTCTCCACAGGAAAGGCGAGAGGAACTCCAGGGTTGTGCCACCATTCCCAGAGTCCCCCAGATGTCTCAGTCCATTCCAGGGAAACCTGTTTTCCGTGCACTGCCTCGACTTTCAAGCCGAGGATCGACTGACACCATGGTGGCACGTGGGACAGCCCTGTGGGAAAGCCTCGTGAGAAAGACCTATGGGCAAGCCTCGGGGACAAGCCACTGATCCCTTGATCCACTCGACGGGAAGCGTGACACTGCTGCTACTGCTCGGGAGGAAAGCGCACGTGCATGCCCCCACTTGAGACGAGGACTGACTCCCCTGGGGAGACTCCAGAAGTAACCCAAGATCCATATCAGCACTGGAGAGAAATCCTTAGGTTCCGGCACCGACTCCACACAAGGTCTTAGGCCCCGGCATTGAAGGGAGAAGAATCCCGAGAGGCCTCGGAGACTCGCATGGGGACTGGCATTTCCTGAGGCCACCAGAGCGGGTCCCTGAGGTCCCCGTCGTAAGTCGAGAGCACCTGCCGCAACTCGAGAAAATCCAGGAGGTTCTCCCCTCCAGGCGAGATGAGGCCCATTTCCGCTGAGGCGTCTCGAGGCTAATCACACCTAACTTCTGGAACTTGCAAAGGGTCCTTCACACCCTTGCTGCAACTCAAGAAGTTCCCCGACATACCCGTCTCCATTCGAGAGGAAGCACGAGAGTCCCGCCCACATCCAGAGGAACTCCGTTTCCGCCTCATAGCTCGGGAGGAGGGATCCTTTCCCTGCGTGGTCGGGAAAGAATTCCTGGCGTTCAAGTCGCAACTCAAGAGGAGGCGCTCTTCTCATGAAAGGTGAGAGAAACTCCAGGGTCGTGCCACCATTTCCAGAGTCCCCCAGATGTCTCAGTCCATTCCTGGGAATCCTGTTTTCTCTGCAGTGCCTCGACTTTCAAGCCGAGGATCGACTCACACCATGGTGGCACGTGGGAGAGCCCTGTGGGAAAGCCTCGTGGGAAAGCCTCGAGGGAAAGCCACTGATCCCTTGATCCACGTGAAGGGAAGCGTGACACTGCTGCTACAGCTCGGGAGGAAAGCGAACGTGCGTGCTCCCACTCGAGACGAGGACTGACTCCCCTGGGGAGACTCCAGAAGTACCCCAAGATCCATGTCAGCACTGGAGAGGAATCCTCAGGTTCCGGCACTGATTTCGCACAAGTTCTTAGGCCCTGGCATCGACGGCAGAGGAATCCCGAGACGACCCCGAGCAACTCGCAAGGGAACTGGCCTTTCCTGAGGCCACCAGAGCGGGTCCCTGAGGTCCCCGTCGTAAGTCGAGAGCACCTGCCGCAACTCGGGAAAATCCAGGAGGTTCTCCTCTCCAGGCGAGGTGAGGCCCATTTCCGCTGAGGTTTCTCGAGGCTAATCACACCTAACCTCTGGAACTCCCAAAGGGTCCTTCACATCCTTGCTGCAACTCAAGAAGTTCCCCGACATACCCATCTCCACTCGAGAGGAAGCACGAGAGTCCCGCCCACATCCAGAGGAGCCCCGTTTCCGCCTCATAGCTCGAGAGGAGTGATCCTTTCCCTGCGTGGTCGGGAAAGAATTCCCGGCGTTCCCGGCGCAACTCAAGAGGAGGCGCTCTCTTCGGGAAGGGCGACATTAACTCCAGGGTCGTACCACCATTCCCAGAGTCCCCCAGATGTCTCAGTCCATTCCAGGGAAACCTGTTTTCCCTGCACTGCGTCGACTTTCAAGCCGAGGATCGACTGACACCACGTTGGCAAGTGGGACAGCCCTCTGGGAAAGCCTCGTGGGAAAACCTCGAGGGAAAGCCACAGATTCCTTGATCCACTCGATGGAAAGCGTGACATTGCTGTTACAGCTCGGGAGGAAAGTGCACGTGCATGCCCCACTCGAGACGAGGACTGACTCCCCTGGGGAGACCTCAGAAATACCCCAATAACAATGTCAGCACTGGAGAGGAATCCTCAGGTTCCGGCACCGACTCCACACAAGGTCTTAGGCTCCGGCATCGACGGGAGAGGAATCCCGAGAGGCCCCTGTGCAACTCGCAAGGGGACTGGCCTTTCCTGAGGCCACCAGAGCGGGTCCCTGAGGTTTCCATCGTAGGTCTAGAGCACCTGCCGCAACTCGAGAATATCCAGGACGTTCTCCCCTCCAGGCGAGATGAGGTCCATTTCCGCTGCGGCGTCTCGAGGCTAATCACACCTAACCTCTGGAACTTCCAAACGGTCCTTCACACCCTTGCTGCAACTCTAGAAGTTCCCCAACATACCCGTCTCCACTCGAGAGGAAGCACGAGAGTCCCGCCCACATCCAGAGGAGCCCCGTTTCCTGCCTCCTAGCTCGAGAGAAGGGATCCTTTCCCTGCGTGGTCGGGAAAGAATTCCCGGCGTTCCCGTCGCATCTCAAGAGGAGGCGCTCTCCACAAGACAGGCGAGAGGAACTCCAGGGTCGTGCCACCATTCCCAGAGTCCCCCAGATGTCTCAGTCCATTCCAGGGAAACCTGTTTTCCCTGCACTGCCTCCACTTTCAAGCCGAGAATCGACTCACACCACGTTGGCACGTGGGACAGCCCTGTGGGAAAGCCTCGTGGGAAAGCCTCGAGGGAAAGCCACTGATCCCTTGATCCACTCGACGGGAAGCGTGATACTGCTGCTACAGCTCGGGAGGAAAGCACAGGTGCATGCCCCCACTCGAGACGAGGACTGACTCCCCAGGGGAGACTCCAGAAGTACCCCAAGTTCCAGGTCAGCACAGGTGAGGAATCCTCAGGTTCCGGCACCGACTCCACACAAGGTCTTAGGCCCCGGCATCGACGGGAGAGGAATCCCGAGAGGCCCCCGAGCAACTTGCATGGGGACTGGCCTTTCCTGAGGCCACCAGAGTGGGTCCCTGAGGTCCCCGTTGTCAGTCGAGAGCACCTGCCGCAAGTTGAAAAAATACAGAAGGTTCTCCCCTCCGTGCGAGATGAGTCCCATTTCCGCTGAGGCGTCTCGAGGTTAATCACACCTAACTTCTGGAACTACCAAAGGGTCCTTCACACCCTTGCTGCAACTCAAGAACATTCCCGACATACCCGTCTACACTCGAGAGGAAGCACGAGAGTCCCGACCACATCCAGAGGAGCCCCGTTTCCGCCTCTTAGCTCAAGAGGTGGGATTCTTTCCCTGCGTGGTCGGGAAAGATTTCCTGGCGTTCCCGTCGCATCACAAGAGGAGGCGCTCTCCACAGGAATCGCGAGAGGAACTCCAGGGTCGTGCCATCATTCCCAGAGACCCCCAGATGTCTCAGTGCTTTCCCTGCACTGCCTCGACTTTCAAGCCGAGGATCGACTCACACCACGGTGGCACGTGTGACAGCCCTGTGGGAAAGCCTCGTGGGAAAGCCTCGAGGGAAAGCCTCGAGGGAAAGCCTCTGATCCATTGATCCACTCTACAGGAAGCGTGACAATGCTGCTACAGCTCGGGAGAAAACCGCACGTGCATGTCCCCACTTGAGACGGGGACTGACTCCCCTGGGGAGACTCCAGAAGTACCCCAGGATCCATTTCAACACTGGAGAGGAATCCTCACGTTCAGGCACCGACTCCACACAAGGTCTTAGGCCCCGGCATCGACGGGAGAGGAATCCCGAGAGGCCCCCGAGCAACTCGCATGGGGACTGGCCTTTCCTGAGGCCACCAAAGCGAATCCCTGAGGTCCCCGTTCAAAGTCGAGAGCACCTGCCGCAACTCGAAAAAATCCAGGAGGTTCTCCCCTCGAGGCGAGATGAGGCCCATTTCCGCTGAGACGTCTGGAGGCTAATGGCACCTAACTCTGGAACTTCCAAAGGGTCCTTCACACCCTTGCTGCAACTCAGGAAGTTCCCCGACAAACCCGTCTCCACACGAGAGGAAGCACGATAGTCCCGCCCACATCCAGAGGAGCCCCGTTTCCGCCTCATAGCTCGAGAGGAGGGATCCTTTCCCTGCAGGGTCGGGAAAGAATTCCCGGCGTTCCCGTCCCATCTCAAGAGGTGGCGCTATCCACAGGAAAGGCGAGAGGAACTCCAGGGTCGTGCCAACATTCCCAAAGTTCCCCAGATATCTCAGTCCATTCCAGGGAAACCTGTTTTCCCGGCACTGCCTCGACTTTCAAGCCGAGGATCCACTCACACCACGGTGGTACGTGGGTCAGCCCTGTGGGAAAGCTTCGTGGGAAAGCCTCGAGGGAAAGCCACAGATCCCTTGATCCATGCGAAGGGAAGCGTGACACTGCTGCTACAGCTCGGGAGGAAAGCACACGTGCAATCCCCCATTTGAGACGAGGACTAACTCCCCTTGGGAGACTCCAAAAGAACCCGAAGATCCATGTCAGCACTTGAGAGGAATACTCAGGTTCCGGCACCGACACCACACAACGTCTTAAGCCCCGGTATTGAAAGGAGAGGGATCCCGAGAGGCCCCCGAGCAACTCGCATGGGGACTGGCCTTTCCTGAGGCCACCAGAGCGGGTCCCTGAGGTCCCCATCGTAAGTCGAGAGCACCTGCCGCAACTCGAGAAAATCCAGGAGGTTCCCCCCTCCAGGCGAGATGAGGCCCATTTCCACTGAGGCGTCTCGAGGCTAATCACACCTAAACTCTGGAACTTCCAAAGGGTCCTTCACACCCTTGCTGCAATTCAAGAAGTTCCCCGAAATACCCGACTCCACTCTAGAGGAAGCACGAGAGTCCCTCCCACATCCAGAGGAGCCCCGTTTCCGCCTCCTATCCGAGAGGAGGGATCCTTTCCCTGCGTGGTCGGGAAAGAATTCCCGGCGTTCCCGTCGCATCTCAAGAGGAGGCGCTCTCCACAGAAAAGGCGAGAGAAACTCCAGGGTCGTGCCACATTCCCAGAGTCCCCCAGATGTCTCAGTCCATTCCAGGGAAACCTGTTTTCCCAGCACTGCCTCCACTTTCAAGCCGAGGATCGACTCACACCACGGTGGCCCGTGGGACAGCCCTGTGTGAAAGCCTCGTGGGAAAGCCTCGATGGAAAGCCACAGATCCATTTTCCACTCGACGGGAAGCGTGACACTGCTGCTAGAGCTCGGGAGGAAAGCGAACGTGCATGCCCCCACTCGAGAAAAGGACTGACTCCCCTAGGGAGACTCCCGAAGTACCCCAAGATCCATTTCAGGACTTCAGAGGAATGCTCAGTTTCCGGCACTGACTCCACACAAGGTATTAGGCCCCGGCATCGACGGGAGAGGAATCCCGAGAGGCCCTCGGGCAACACACATGGGGACTAGCCTTTCTTGACGCCACCAGAGCGGGTCCCTGAGGTCCCAGTCTTAAGTCTAGAGCACCTGCCGCAACTCGAGAAAATCCAGGAGGTTCTCCCCTCCAGGCGAGATGAGCCCATTTGGGCTGACGCGTCTCGAGGCTAATCACACCTAACCTCTGGAACTTCCAAAGGGTCCTACCCACCCTGGCTGCAACTCAAGAAGTTCCCCGACATACCCGTCTCCACTTGAGAGGAAGTACGAGAGTTCCGCCCACATCCAGAGCAGCCCCGTTTCCGCCTCCTAGCTCGAGAGGAGGGATCCTTTCCCTGCGTGGTCGGGAAAGAATTCCCGGCGTTCCGTCGCATCTCAAGAGGAGGCGCTCTCCACAGGAAAGGCGAGAGGAACTCCAGGGTCGTGCCACCATTCCCAGAGTCCCCCAGATGTCTCAGTCCATTCCAGGGAAACCTGTTTTCCCTGCACTGCCTCGACTTTCAAGCCGAGGATCGACTCACACCATGGTGGCACGTGGGAGAGCCCTGTGGGAAAGCCTCGTGGGAAAGCCTCGAGGGAAAGCCACTGATCCCATGATCCACGCGACGGGAGGGTGACACTGCTGCTACAACGCGGGAGGAAAGCGCACGTGCATGCCCCCACTGAGAGTAGGACTGACTCCCCTGGGGAGACTCCAGAAGTACCCTAAGATCCATGTCAGCACTGGAGTAGAATCCTCAGGTTCCAGCACCGACTCCACACAAGGTCTTAGACCCCGGCATCGAAGGGAGAGGAATCCCAAGAGGCCCCCGAGCTACTCGCATGGGGACTGGCCTTTCCTGAGGCCACAAGAGCAGGTCCCTGAGGTCCCCGTCTTAAGTCGAGAGCACCTGCAGCAACTCGAGAACATCCAGGAGGTTCTCCCCTCCAGGCTAGATGAGGCCCATTTCCGCTGAGGCGTCTCGAGGCTAATCACACCTAACCTCTGGAACTTCCAAAGGGTCCTTCACACGCTTGCTGCAACTCAAGAAGTTCCCCGACATACCAGTCTCCACTCGAGAGGAAGCACGAGGGTCCCGCCCACATCCAGAGGAGCCTGGTTTCCACCTCGTAGCTTGAGATTAGGGATTCTTTTCCTGCTTCGTCTGGAAAGAATTCCCGGCTTTCCTGTCGCATCTCAAGAAGAGGCGCTCTCAACAGGAAAGGCGAGAGAAACCCCAGTGTCGTGCCACAATTCCAAGGGACCCCCAGATGTCTCAGTCCATTCCAGAGGAACTTGTTTTCCCTGCACTGCCTCTACTTTCACGCCGAGGATCCACTCACTCCACCATGGCATGTCCCACGTGGGACAGCCCTGTGGGAAAGCCTCGTCGGAAAGCCTCGAGGGAAAGCCACAGATCCCTTGATCCCCGCGACGGGAAGTGTGACACTGCCGCTACAGTTCGTGAGGAAAGCTCACGTGCATGCCCCCACACGAGATGAGCACTGACTCCCCAGGAGAGACTCCAGAAGTACCCCAAGATCCATGTCAGCACTGGAGAGGAATCCTCAGGTTCCAGCCCCGACTCCACACAAGGTCTTAGGCCCCGACATCGACGGGAGAGGAATCCCGAAAGGCCCCCTTGCAACTCCCATGGGCACTGGCCTTTCCTGAGGCCACCAGAGCGGGTCCCTGCGGTCCCCGTCGTAACTCGAGAGACCCTGCCCAACTCTAGAAAATCCAGGAGGTTCTCCGCTCCAGGCGAGATGAGGCCCATTTCCTCTGAGGCGTCTGGAGGCTCATCACACCTAAACTCTGGAAATTCAAAAGGGTCCTTGCTGCAACTCAAGAAGTTCCCCGACATACCCGTCTCCACTCGAGAGGAAGCACGAGGGTCCCGCACACATCCAGAGGAACCCCGTTTCCGCCTGGTAGCTCGAGATGAGGGATCCTATCCTGCTTAGTCAGGAAAGATTTTTCAGCGTTCCCGTGGCCTCTCAAGAGCAAGGGCTCTCAAATAGGAAAGGCGAGAGGAACTCCAGGGTCGTGCCATCATTCCAAGAGTCCCCCAGATATCTCAGTCCATTTCAGAGGAACCTGTTTTCCCCGCAATGCCTCGACTTTCACGCCGAGGATCCACTCACACCATGGTGGCACGTGGGACAGCCCTGTGGGAAAGCCTCGTGGGAAAGCCACAGATCCCTTGATCCCCGCGACGGGAAGCGTGACACATCTGCTACACTGTCCCTGAGGTCACGGTCGTATGTCGAGAGCACCTGCCACAACTCGAGAAAATCCAGGAGGTTCTCTGCTCCAGTCGAGATGAGGCCCATTTTCTCTGCGGCATCTCGAGAGTAATCACACCTAAACTCTGGAACTTCCAAAGGGTCCTACACACCCTTGCTACAACTCAGGAGGTTCCCCGATATACCCGTCTCCACTCCAGAGGAAGCACGAGGGTCCGGCCTCCTCCAGAGGAGCTCCGTTTCCGCCTCCAAGCTCGAGATAAGGGATCCTTCCCTGCTTCCTCGGGAAAGAATTCCCGACGTTTCCGACGCATCTCAAGAGGAGGCGCGCTGCACAGGAAAGGCGAGAGGAACTCATGGGTCGTGCCACCATTCCAAGAGCCCCCAGATGTCTCCGTCCATTCCAGAGGATCCTGTTTTCCCTGCACTGCTTCGACTTTCATGCCGAGGATCGACTCACACCACGGTGGCACGTGGGAGAGCCCTGTGGGAAAGCCTCGTGGGACAGCCTCCGAGGGAAAGCCACAGATCCCTTGATCCACGCGACGGGAAGCGTGACACTGCTGCTACAGCTCGGGAGGAAAGCGCACGTGCATGCCCCCACTCGAGACGAAGGACTGACTCCCCTGGGGAGACTCCAGAAGTACCCCAAGATGCATGTCAGCCCTGGAGAGGAATCCTCAGGTTCCGGCCCCGATCCACACAAGGTCTTAGGCCCTGGCATCGACGGGAGAGGACCAGCGACAGGCCCTCTAGCAACTCGCATGGGGACTGGCCTTTCCTGAGGTCACCAGAGCGGGTCCATGACGTCCCCGTCGTAAGTCAAGAGCACCTGCCACAACTCGGTAAAATCCAGGAGGTTCTCCCCTGCAGGCGAGATGAGGCCCCTTTCCACTGAGGTGTCTCGAGGCTAATCACACTTGACCTCTGGAACTTCCAAAGAGTCTTTCACAGCCATGCTGCAACTCAAGAAGTTCCCCGACATACCCGTCTCCACTCAAGAGGCAGCACGAGGGTCCCGGCCACATGCAGAGGAGCTCCGTTTCCGGCTCGTAGCTCGAGAGGACGGATCCTTTCCCTGCTTGGTCGGGAAAGAATTCCCGGCATTCCCATCGCATCTCAAGAGGAGGCGCTCTCCAAAGGAAAGGGGAGAGGAACTGCAGGGTCGTGCCACCATTCCAAGACTCCCCCAGATATTTCAGTCCGTTCCACAGGAACCTGTTTTCCCTGCACTGCCTCGGCTTTCACGCCGAGGATCGACTCACACCACCGTGACACGTGGGACAGCCCTGTGGGAAAGCCTCGTTGGAAAGACTCGAGGGAAAGCCACAGATCCCTTGGTCCACGCAAGGGGAAGCGTGACACTGCTGCTACAGCATGGGAGGAAAGGGCACGCTCATGCCCCACTCGAGACGAGGCCTGACTCCTTTGTGGAGACTCCAGAAGTACCCCAAAATCCATGTCAGCACTGGAGAGGAATCCTCAGCTTCCGGCCCCGACTCCACACAAGGTCTTAGGCCCCCGGCATCGATGGGAGAGGAATCACGAGAGGCCACCTAGCAACACGCATGATAACTGGCCTTTCCTGCGGCCACCAGAGCGGGTCCCTGAATCCCCGTCGTAACTCGAGAGCACCTGCTGAAACTCGGGAATATCCAGGAGCCTCTCCATTCCAGGCGACATGAGGCCCATTTCCGCTGAGGCATCTCGAGACTAACCACACCTAACCTCTGGAACTTCCAAAGGGTCCTTCACACCCTTGCTGCAACTCAAGAAGTTCCCCGACATACCCGTTCCTCTTCACATTCTGCCATAATGGTGGTGTCATCTGCATATCTAAGTTGATTGATATTTCTACTGGCAATCTTGATTCCAGCTTATGTATCTTCCATCCCAGCATTTTTCATGATGTACTCTGCATAGAAGTTAAATAAACAGGGTGACAATATACAGCCTTGACATACTCCTTTTCCTTTTTGGAACCAGTCTGTTGTTCCATGTCCTGCTCTAACTGTTGCTTCCTGACCTTCATCCAGATTTCTCAAGAGGCAGGTTAGGTGGTCTGGTATTCCCATCTCTTTCAGAATTGTGGCTAAAACAACAGTATAAGGACCTTTCCGATGTCAGGCCAAGGAATTGTGTTTCCAGTCATTGAGCCACACCTGATCACTGAGCACAAATTCATGAATCTGTTCCTCAAGGGGAATGATATTCTTTTTTATACAAACTTAGTTACCTGATTTATTACCTTACCTAATTGTTCCATCTGCTGTGAAATCCCACCCCCTTACTTGTGGCAAATCTGCTAACACCTGCCTCACTGTGGGAGGGGGTCTCCCATAGAAAATTTCATAAGGACAACAACTGTGGGAACGTGCGGTAACCCGTAATATGAGTAAGTCTGCCGGAAGCAAGCCCATCCATGTACAGTCAGTCTCTATGATCCTTTGAAAGTGTCTCTTCAAGAGTTTGTTTGTTCTTTCCACCATTCCAGAACACTGGGGCCTATATGCTGTATGTAATTTCCACTGATATTTAGAGCTTCACATACCTTGTTAATTAACGCAGCTACCAAAGACAGGGCCATGTCGGATTCTATACTGGTTGGAAACCAAGTCTGGGAATATATTTCTCAAATCAGCGAGCTACTTCATTTTCTTTTTCAGATCAGGTAGGGAAGGCCTCTGCCCAACCGGAGAAGGTACCTACTTTCTAGTAAGTCATGATAACAGGTGACTGCCTTTGCTTCCCGAAGGACACTCGCTTTCCCTGCCATCCTGAGAACTCCACGTCTCAGCCCCAACTCAGCAGTTGGGGAAAAGCACTTCTTGAGTTCATTTCAGCGACAATATATTCCCTGAGCCCTGTCCGTAAGAGGCCCCATGCTCGCTGGAAAGCCAGCAGCTCACATCCACAGTCTTGCTACCCTTTTCCCCTGTACGAGATGCTCTATAGCCCTACAGTTCCCCAGGACAAATTCCCTACTCCTCATCGCGCACACACCTGTGTGTTAACCTCAATCCCGACCTAGGCCACAGCGCGCCGTTCTCTCGGGACCCTGAAAGTGGCCCAGCCACAAGCTCTCGAACATCCTCGCCGATTCCCTCTTTTCTTCCTTCCTGATACACCTAGCTCTCCTTCTCGCTTTGCAATTTCCCGAAAGCCAAGCAAATTTTTATCACTTCTATCTTACTGCGTGTACACACCCCCAACCCGACCTGTTGTCCCTGACTGTCTAGATTTGAGGTCTAACCGTCTATTGGTTACCGCCAGCAATAGCAACCCCATCTGACATGAAAAATCGCCTGAAGTCCCATGATCCTCCGACACCGCTCCTCACAACAAACCCCGCCCTCTTCACCCCCTACCCGGACCCGGACCTGATCGTTAACCTCATGCATATGCTTGTTCCCAAACTCAAGTCAACACTGCTACGGGACACACACTGCCCTGATCCTCGAACGAGGCGTGCGTAGAGCATCCCCTGCAAGCTCTACTCTGCAACGCCAAACAGCCTTGCTCGCCAAATAACCGAGTGATGAAAAAGCATCCTCTGACTTCCGTCACACAAAATTCAG
>NW_017209897.1:0-3024 GCF_001704415.2 Capra hircus
GTGGCACGACCCTGGAGTTCCTCTCGCCTTTGCTGTGGAGAGCCCTTCCTCTTGAGATGCAACAGGAACGGGAATTCTTTCCCGACCTCGCAGGGAAAGTATCCCTCCTCTCGAGCTATGAGGCGGAAACGGGGCTCTTCTGCATATGTCCAGGACTCTCGTGCTGCCTCTAGAGTGGAGACGGGTATGTCGGGGAACTTCTTGATTGCAGCAAGGGTGTGAAGGACGGTTTGGAAGTTCCAGGTGTGTATGTGTGATTAGCCTCGAGACGCCTCAGCCGAAACGCGCCTCATCTCGCCAGGAGGGTAGAACCTCCTGGATTTTCTCGAGTTGCGGCAGGTGCCTTCGACTTCCGACGGGGACCTCAGGGACCCGCTCTGGTGGCCTCAGGAAAGGCCAGTCCCCATGCGAGTTGCTCGGGGGCTCTCTCGGATTCCTCTCCCTTCGATGCCGGATCCTAAGACCTTGTGTGTGGAGTCGGTACCGGAACCTGAGGATTCCTCTCCAGTGCTGACATGGATCTTGGGGTAAATCAGGAGTCTCCCCAGGGGAGTCAGTCCTCGTCTCGAGTGGGGCATGCAGGTGCGCTTTCCTCCCGAGCTTGAGCAGCAGTGTCACGCTTCCCTTGAAGTGGATCAAGGGATCTGTGGCTTTCCCTCGAGGCATTCCCAGAATGCTTTCCCACGAGGCTTTCCCACAGGGCTGTCCCATGTGCACCCGTGGTGTGAGTCGATCCTCAGCTTGAAAGTCGTGTTAGTGCAGGGAAAACAGGTTTCCCTGGAATGGACTGAGACATCTGGGGGACTCTGGGAATCGAGGCACGACCCTGGAGTTCCTCTCGCCTTTCCTGTGGAGAGCGCCTTCTCTTGAGAATGCGACAGGAACGCCGGGAATTCATTCCTGAACACGCAGGGAAAGGATCCCTCCTCTCAAACTAGGAGGCGGAAACGGGGCTCCTCTGGATGTGGGCGGGACTCTCGTGCTTCCTCTCGATTGGAGACGGGTATGTCGGGAACTTCTTCATTTGCAGCCAGGGTGTGAAGGACCCTTTGCATGTTCCAGATGTTAGATGTGATTAGCCTCGATACGCCTCAGCCGGAAATGGGCCTCATCTCGCCTGGAGGGGAGAACCTGCTGGATTTTCTCGAGTTGGCAGGTGCTCTCGACTTACGACGGGGACCTCAGGGACCCGCTCTGGTGGCCTCAGGAAAGGCCAGTCCCCATGCGAGTTGCTCGGGGGCCTCTCGGGATTCCTCTCCCGTCGATGCCGGGCCTAAGACCTTGTGTGGAGTCAGTGCCGGAACCTGAGGATTCCTCTCCAGTGCTGACATGGATCTTGGGGTACTTCTGGAGTCTCCCAGGGGATTCAGTCCTTGTCTCGAGTGGGGCATGCACGTACGCTTTCCTCCCGAGCTGTAGCAGCAGTGTGGCGCTTCCCTTTCAGGTGGATCAAGGTCTGTGGCTTTCCCTCGAGGCTTTTCCCACGAGGCTTTCCCACGAGGCTTTCCACAAGGTTGTCCCACGTGCCACCGTGTGTGAGTCGATCCTCGGCTTGAAAGTCGAGGCTGTGCAGGGGAAACAGGTTTCCTGGAATGGCCTGAGACATCTGGAGGAATCTGGGAATGGTGGCACGACCCTGGAGTTCCCTCGCCTTTCCTGTGGAGAGCGCCTCCTCTTGAGATGCGACGGGAACGCCGGGAATTCTTTCCCGATCACACAGGTAAAGGATCCCTCCTCTCGAGCTAGGAGGTGGACACGGGGCTCCTCTGGATGTGGGCGGGACTCTCGTGCTTTCTCTCGAGTGGAGACGGGTATGTCGGGGAACTTCTTGAGTTGCAGCAAGGGTGTGAAGGGACCCTGTGGAAGTTCCAGATGTTAGATGTGATTAGCCTCGAGACACCTCAGCTGAAATGTGCCTCATCTCGCCTGGAGGGAGAACCTCCTGGATTTTCTCGAGTTGCGGCAGGTGCTCTCGACTTACGACGGGGACGTCAGGGACCAGCTTGGTGGCCTCAGGAAAGGCCAGTCCCCATGCGAGTTGCTCGGGGGCCTCTCGGGATTCCTCTCCCGTCGATGCCGCGGGGCAAAAGATCTTGTGTGGAGTCGGTGCCGGAAACTGAGCATTCCTCTCCAGTGCTGACATGGACCTTGGGTACTTCTGGAGTCTCCCTGGGGAGTCAGTCCTCGTGTCGAGTGGGGGGCATGCACGTGCGCTTTCCTCCCCGAGCTGTAGCAGCAGTGTCACGCTTCCGTCGCGTGGATCAAGTGATCTTAGCATTTCCCTTGAGGCTTCCACGAGGCTTTCCCCAGGAGGCTTTCCCACATGGCTGTCCCACGTGCACCGTGGTGTGAGTCGATCCTCGGCTTGAAAGTCGAGGAAGTGCAGAGAAAACAGGTTTCCCTGAAATGGACTGAGACATCTAGGGGACTCTGGGAATGGTGGCCCGACCCTGGATTTCCTCTCGCCTTTCCTGTGGAGAGCTCCTCTTTTTGAGATGCGACGGGAACGCCGGGAATTCTTTCCGGACCACACAGGGAAAGGATCCATCCTCTCGAGCTAGGGAAGCGGAAACCGCTTTCCTCTGGATGTGGGCGGGACTCTCCTGCTTCCTCTCGAGTGGAGACGGCTTTGTCGGGGAACTTCTTGAGTTGCAGCAAAGGTGTGAAGTACCCTTTGAAGTTCCAGAGGTTAGATGTGATTAGCCTCGAGACACGTCAGCGGAAATGGGTCTCATCTCGCCTGGAGGGGAGAACCTCCTGGAATTTCTCGAGTTTCGCCAGGGGCTCGCGACTTACGCGAGGACAGCAGAGACCCGCTCTGGTGGCCTCAGGAATGGGCCAGTCCCATGCGAGTTGCTCGGAGGCCTCTCGGATTCCTCTCCCGTCGATGCCAGGGCCTAAGACCTTGTGTGGAGACGGTGCCGGAACCTGAGGATTCCTCTCCAGTGCTGACATGGATCTTGGGTACTTCTGGAGTCTCCCCAGGGGAGTCAGTCCTCGTCTCGAGTAGGGACATGCACGTGC
>NW_017209898.1:0-3022 GCF_001704415.2 Capra hircus
TTCCTGAGGCCACCAGAGCGGGTCCCTGAGGTCCCGTCGTAAGTCGACAGCACCTACCGCATCTCGAGAAAATCCAGGAGGTTCTCCCCTCCAGGCAGATGAGTCCCATTTGTGCTGAGGCGTCTCGAGGCTAATCAGACCAAAACTCTGGAACTTCCAAAGGTCCTTCACACCTTTTGCAACTCAAGAAGTTGCCCAACATACCCGTCTCCACTCGAGAGGAAGCACGAGAGTCCCGCCGACATCCAGAGGAGCCCCGTTTCCGCCTCCTAGCTCGAGAGAGGGATCCTTTCCCTGCGTGTTCGGCAAAGAATTCCAGGGGGTTCCAGTCGCATCTCAAGAGGAGGCGCTCCCACAGGAAAGGCGAGAGGGAAACCAGGGTCGTGCCACATTCCCAGAGTCCCCAGATGCCTCAGTCCATTCCAGGGAAACCTGTTTTCCCTGCACTGCCTCGACTTTCAAGCCGAGGATCGACTCACACCCACGGTGTCACGTGGACAGCCCTGTGGGAAAGCCTCGTGGGAAAGCTTCGAGGGAAAGCCTCGAGGGAAAACAAGAAACCCCCTGATCAACCCAACGGGAAAATTGACTCTGCTCCTAATGCTCCGGAGAAAAGCGCACGTGCATGCCCCCATTGGAGACGAAGATGACTCCCCTGTGGAGACTCCAGTAGTACCCCAAGATCCATTTCAGCACTGGAGAGGAAACCTCAGGTTTCGGCACCGATTCCAAAAAAGGTCTTAGGCCCCATCATCGACCGGAGAGGAATCCCGAGAGGCCCCTTAGCAACTCGCAAGTCGACTGGCATTACCTGAGCGGACCAGAGCGGGTTACATAAGTCCCGGTCGTAACTGGAGAGCACCTGCTGAAACTCGAGAAAACCCAGGAGGTTCTCCCCTGCAGTCGAGATGAGGCCCATTTCCGCTGAGGCGTCTCGAGTCTAATCACACCTAACCTCTGGAACTTCCAAAGGGTCCTTCACACCCTTGCTGCAACTCAAGAAGATCCCCGACATACCTCTCTCCACACGAGAGGAAGAACGAGAGTCCGCCCACATACAGAGGAGCCCCGTTTCCGCCTCCTAGCTCGAGAGGAGGGATCCTTTCCCTGCATGGTCGGGAAAGAACTCCCGGCGTTCCTGTCTCATCTCAAGAGGAGGCGCTCCCCACAGGAAAGGCGAGAGGAACTCCAGGGTCGTGCCACCATTCCCAGAGTCCCGAGATGTCTCAGTCCATTCCAGGGAAACCTGTTTTCCCTGCACTGCCTCGACTTTCAAGCAAGGATCAACTCACACCACGGTGGCACGTGGGACAGCCCTGTGGAAAGCCTCGTGGAAAGCCTCCTGGGAAAGCCTCGAGGAAAGCCACAGATCCTTGATCCAAGCGAAGGGAAGCGTGACAGTTCTGCTACAGCTCGTGAGGAAAGCGAACGTGCATGCCCCACTCGAGACGAGGACTGACTCCCCTGGGGAGACTCCAGAAGTACCGCAAGATGCATGTCAGCACTGAGAGGAATCCTCAGGTTCCGGCACCAACTCCACCCAAGGTCTTAGGCCCCGGCGTCGAAGGGAGAGGAATCCCGAGAGGCCCCGAGCAACTCGCATGGGGACTGGCCTTTCCTGAGGCCACCAGAGCGGGTCCCTGAGGTCCCCGTCGTAAGTCAAGAGCACCTGCCGCAACTCGAGAAAATCCAGGAGGTTCTCCCCTCCAGGCGAGATGAGGCCCATTTCCGCTGAGGCGTCTCGAGGCTAATCACACCTAACCCCTGGAACTTCCAAAGGGGTCCTTCACACCCTTGCTGCAACTCAAGAAGTTCCCCAACATATCTGACTCCACTCGAGAAGAAGCACGAGAGTCCCGCCCACATCCAGAGGAGCCCCGTTTCCGCCTCGTACCTCGCGTCAGGTATCTTTTTCCTGTATGTTCCGGAAAGAATTCCAGGTGTTTCCCGTCGCATCTCATGAGGAGGCGCTCTCCAAAGGAAAGGCGAGAGAAACTCCAGTGTTGTGCCATCATTCCAAGAGTCCCCCAGATATCTCAGTGTGCCGGGGTCCTGCCCCGCTGGATCCAGGGAATTCGACGGATGGACGGCGTTGACGTGGAAAGTCTTGTGTATTTATTAATGTAAGATGAGATTAGAAATTTATAGGGTAGTAAGAAGATTAACTGGAGGAAAAAGGCTGAATAGCTAGGTTTACGCGGAAGGCCAATAAAATTCCCGACAAGGAATTTTCTGGCGGATTCTGGGAATGGTGGCACGACCCTCCGAGTTCCTCTTGCCTTTCCTGTGGAGAGCGCCTCCTCTTGAGATGCGCCGGGAACGCCGGGAATTCTTTCACGACCACACAGGGAAACGATCCCTCCTCTGGATCTATCAGGCGGAAACGGGGCTCCTCTGGATGTGGGCGGGACTCTCGTGCTTTCTCTCGAGTGGAGACGGGTATGTCGGGAACTTCTTGAGTTGCAGCAAGGGTGTGAAGGACCCTTTGGAAGTTCCAGATGTTAGATGTGATTAGCTCTAGACGCCTCAGCGGAAATGGGCCTCATCTCGCCTGGTGGGGAGAACCTCCTGGATTTTCTCGAGTTGCGGCAGGTGCTCTCGACTTACGACGGGGACCATGGGATCCGCTAAGGTGGCCTCAGGAAACGCCAGTCCACATGCGAGTTGCTCGGGAGCTCTCCGGATTCCTCTCCCGTCGATGTTGGGCCTAAGACCTTTGAGGAATCGGTGCCGGAACCTGAGGATTCCTCTCCAGTGTTGACATGGATCTTGGGGTACTTCTGGAGTCTACCAGGGGAGTCAGTCCTAGCCTCGAGTGGGGGCATGCATGTGCGCTTTCCTCCCGAGCTGTAGCAGCAGTGTCACGCTTCCCTTCGCGTGCATCAAGGGATCTGTGGCTTTCCCTCGAGCTTTCCACGAGGCTTTCCAAGAGGCTTTCCCACAGGGCTGTCCCACGTGCCACCGTGGTGTGAGTCGATCCTCGGCTTTCAAAGTAGAGGCAGTGCAGGAAAATAGGTTTCCT
>NW_017209899.1:0-3021 GCF_001704415.2 Capra hircus
GAGAGCACCTGCCGCAACTCGAGAAATCCAGGAGGTTCTCCCCCCAGGCGAGATGAGGGCCATTTCCGCTGAGGCGTCTTGAGGCTAATCACACCTAACCTCTGGAACTTCCAAAGGGTCCTTCACACCCTTGCTGCAACTCAAGAAGTTCCCCGACATACCCGTCTCCACTCGAGAGGAAGCACGAGAGTCCCGCCCACATCCAGAGGAGCCCCGTTTCCGCCTCCTAGCTTGAGAGGAGGGATGCTTTCCCTGCGTGGTCGGAAAGAATTCCCTGCGTTCCCGTCGCATCTCAAGAGGAGGCGCTCTCCACAGGAAAGGCGAGAGTAACTCCAGGGTTGTGCCACATTCCCAGAGTCCCCCGGATGTATCAGTCCATTCCAGGGAAACCTGTTTTCCCTGCACTGCCTCGACTTTCTAAGCCGAGGATCGACTCACACCACGGTGGCACGTGGGACAGCCCTGTGCGAAAGCCTCGTGGGAAAGCCACAGATCCCTTGATCCACGCAAAGGGAAGCGTGACACTGCTGCTCCAGCTCGGGAGGAAAGCGCACGTGCATGCCCTCACTCGAGATGAGGACTGACTCCCCTTGGGAGACTCCAGAAGTACCCCAAGTATCCATGTCAGCACTGGAGAGGAATCCTCAGGTTCCGGCACCGACTACACACAAGATCTTAGGCCCCGTCATCGAGGGGAGAGGAATCCCGAGAGGCCCCCGAGCAACTCGCATGGGGACTGGCCTTTCCTGAGGCCACCAGAGCGGGTCCCTGGAGGTCCCGGTAGTAATTCGAGAGCACCTGCCGCATCTCGAGAAAATCCAGGAGGTTATCCCCTCCAGGCGAGATGAGGCCCATTTCTGATGAGGCGTCTCGAGGCTAATCACACCTAACCCCTGGAACTTCGAAAGGGTCCTTCACACCCTTGCTGCAACTCAAGAAGTACCCCAACATACCCGTCTCCACTCGAGAGGAAGCACGAGAGTCCCGTCCACATCCAGAGGAGCCCCGTTTGCGCCTCCATAACTCGAGAGGAGGGATCCTTTCCCTGCGTGGTCGGGAAAGAATTCCCCGGTGTTCCTGTCGGATCTCATGTGGAGGCTCTCTCCACAGGAAAGGCGAGAGGAACTCCAGGGTCGTGTCACCATTCCCAGAGTCCCCCAGATGTCTCAGTCCATTCCTGGGAAAACTGTTTTCCCTGCACTGCCTCGACTTTCAAGCCGAGGATCCACTCACACAACGGTGGCACGTGGGACAGCCCTGTGGGAAAGCCTCATGGGAAAGCCTCCTGGGAAAGCCTCGAGGGAAAGCCACAGATCCCTTGATCCACGCGAAGGGAAGCGTGACACTGCTGCTACAGCTCGGGAGGAAATCGCACGTGCATGCCCTCACTCGAGGTGAGGACTGACTCCCCTGGGGAGACACCAGAAGTACCCCAAGTTCCATGTCAGCACTGGAGAGGAATCCTCAGGTTCCGGGACCGACTCCACACAAGATCTTAGGCCCCGGCATCACCGGGAGAGCAATCCCGATAGGCCCCCGAACAACTCGCAAGGGGACTGGCCTTTCCTGAGGCCACCAGAGCGGGTCCGTGAGGTCCCTGTCGTAAGTCGAGAGCAACTGCCGCAACTCGAGGAAATGCAGGAGGTTCTCCCCTCCAGGCGAGATGAGGCCCATTTCCGCTGAGGCGTCTGGAGGCTAATCACATCTAACATCTGGAATTTCCAAAGGGTCCTTCACACTCCTTGCTGCAACTCAAGAAGTTCCCCGACATACCCGTCTAAACTCGAGAGGAAGCACGAGAGTCCCGCCCACATCCAGAGGAGACCTGTTTCCCCCTCCGAGCTCGAGAGGAGGGATCCTTTCCCTGCGAGGTGGGGAAAGAATTCCCCGCGTTCCCGTTGCATCTCAAGAGGAGGCTGCTCTCCACAGGAAAGGCGAGAGGAACTCCAGGGTCGTGCCACCATTCCCAGAGTCCCCCAGATGTCTCAGTCCATTCCAGGGAAACCAGTTTTCCCTGCACTGCCTCGACTTTGAAGCCGAGGATCGACTCACACCACGGTGGCACGTGGGACAGCCCTGTGGGAAAGCCTCGTGGGAAAGCCTCGGGAAGGCCTCGAGGAAAGCCACAGATCCTTGATGAACGCTAAGGGAAGAGTGACACTGCTGCTACAGCTCGGGAGGAAATCGCACGTGCATGCCCCCACTCGAGACGAGGACTGGTTCCCCTGGGAGACTCCAGAATTACCCCAAGATCCATGTCAGCACTGGAGAGGAATCCTCAGGTTCTGGCACACACTCCACACAAGGTCTTAGGCCCGGCATCGACGGGAGAGGAATCCGAGAGGCCCCGAGCTACTCGCATGGGGACTGGCCTTTCCTGAGGCCACCAGAGCGGTCCCTGAGGACCCGTCTTAAGTCGAGAGCACCTGCCGCAACTCGAGAAAATCCAGGAGGTTCTCCCTCCAGGCGAGATGAGGCCCATTTCCGCTGAGGCGTCTCGAGGCTAATCACACCTAACCTCTGGAACTTCAAAGGGTCCTTCACACCCTTGCTGCAACTCAAGAAGTTCCCGACTTACCCGTCTCCATTCGAGAGGAAGCACGAGAGTCCCGCCCACATTCAGAGGAGAACCCGTTACTGCCTCCTAGCTCAAGAGGAGGATCCTTTCCCTGCGAGGTCGGGAAAGAATTCCCCGCGTTCCCGTCGCATCTCAAGAGGAGGCTCTCTCCAAAGGAAAGGCGAGAGGAACTCCAGGGTCGTGCCACCATTCCCAGAGTCCCCCAGATGTCTCAGTCCATTCAGGGAAACCTGTTTTCCTGCAGTGCCTCGACTTTCAAGCCGAGGATCGACTCACACCACGGTGGCACGTGGGACAGCCCTGTGGGAAAGCCTCGTGGGAAAGCCACAGATCCCTTGATCCATGCGAAGGAAGCGTGACACTGCTGCTACAGCGGGGAGGAAAACGAACGTGCATGCCCCCACTCGAACGAGGACTGACTCCTCTGGGAGACTCCAGAAGTA
>NW_017209900.1:0-3021 GCF_001704415.2 Capra hircus
GGGGAATCAGTCTTTCCGGAAACTGATCCGATTTCTTTATTTTTGGGTTTGTTTATATACCTTTTGTTACACATAGGGATGAATACAGAGTCACGTGGGGGTCAGCAGTCCTGACCTTTATCAAAATCAGGTGCTTCACATAAATGTATAAAAAAAGGTCTTAGGGATATTACATCATCTTCTGGCCATGAGTGAGACCTGCTGACATTTTATGATCCTTTCTTTCTGATAACCAAAAAAACTTATTTTTTCCAAGGGTGTTTTTGCTTAACCAGGCACCACCCTCCAAATAAAGTTACATTCCTATAGGGTGAGGATGTAGTGAGTTACAATCAAGAAAGGAATTTATTTAACCGCAAGGTTAACATGATTAGTCTTAAAGGTTAATACTTATTTCTCCTATATGCTTAAAGGTTAATACTTATTTCTCCTATATGCTAGTTATATTCATTATAAGGTAGGGAACATGGAGATTTAGCAGCAAACATCAGCCCAACAAATGAAAATCCTTTCACCAATGCTCCCCTTAAGATCTATTTAGTCTTAAGATATGATAAAGTTACATTCTTACATAGCAAGGACACAGTGATTTATAACAAAGTACAGTGATCTATTACAAAAGAGAAAATCCATTAACTCAAAAAGTCTAGTATTGCTAACATCAAAAACTACTATATTTCCTTTTGCTATATTCCAAATACATTGATTAATATATTCCCAGGTGCCTAAGGATATGGAGGCCTGGCTGGCAATCATTGACTCAACAAGAAGAAAAAGCCCTATGCTAATTAAGACTCTCAAAATACTCCAAAACTCTCTGTGCTGTTTATGGTTAAGAGGTAGTAAACAATCATGTGGCCTAGTGCACAGTATGGATAATCCTGTCACACAAGCTAGTCTGTCAGCAGAGAGGTTTGACCTGAGACATCCTTGTCCCACCCAGAGCAGGGAATTAGCAGCAATTATTGACACAACAAATGAAGAACCCTTCACCAATATAATTCCTAACCAACCACTATACTAATAATTTCTAACTCCCCAAAAGAATTTGCCTTTAGTAAGTCTAAAACATCTCGTGCCTCTCAGGTTGGGAGGCTGTAAACAATCACATGTGGCCGGACAAACCTATACAGGTGGGCTAGATAACCTTCAGAGGAGTCCGTAAGCTGAAACACTCTTGTCACGCCCAGGAATTTTTATTGCCTTGGAGCTGCACGTTTACTCCTTCTCCGAGAGAAACGGTTATGGGGGAGAGCCCCCTGTAAAGTCAGAGGTGTAGGTGAGAGCATAAAACAGACTCTGGTTTTGGGGTTAGATGCTCGGGAACAGGGGGTTTCCTGAGGCTTGATCACTGCCTTTGCATATGCCAAGCCTCTTCCTCATGACCTTTGCCATGGGCGGAATTCCTCATGCTGGCCCCCTGGCACAGTCACATAGTGTCAGTAATCAAGTACTTGATTCCAAATGGGTCTTCACCTTGTGCACCAGATGTCCGATGCCGGGGCCAGCATGAGGAATTCCGCCCATGGCAAAGGTCATGAGGAAGGAGGCTTGGCATATGCAAAGGCGTGATCAAGCCTCAGGAAACCCCCTGTTCCCGAGCATCTAACCCCAAAACCAGAGTCTGTTTTATGCTCTCACCTACACCTCTGACTTTACAGGGGGCTCTCCCCCATAACCGTTTCTCTCGGAGAAGGAGTAAACGTGCCAGCTCCAAGGCAATAAAAATTCCTGGGCGTGACAAGAGTGTTTCAGCTTACGGACTCCTCTGAAGGTTATCTAGCCCACCTGTATAGGTTTGTCCGGCCACATGTGATTGTTTACAGCCTCCCAACCTGAGAGGCACGAGATGTTTTAGACTTACTAAAGGCAAATTCTTTTGGGGAGTTAGAAATTATTAGTATAGTGGTTGGTTAGGAATTATATTGGTGAAGGGTTCTTCATTTGTTGTGTCAATAATTGCTGCTAATTCCCTGCTCTGGGTGGGACAAGGATGTCTCAGGTCAAACCTCTCTGCTGACAGACTAGCTTGTGTGACAGGATTATCCATACTGTGCCACTAGGCCACATGATTGTTTACTACCTCTTAACCATAAACAGCACAGAGAGTTTTGGAGTATTTTGAGAGTCTTAATTAGCATAGGGCTTTTTCTTCTTGTTGAGTCAATGATTGCCAGCCAGGCCTCCATATCCTTAGGCACCTGGGAATATATTAATCAATGTATTTGGAATATAGCAAAAGGAAATATAGTAGTTTTTGATGTTAGCAATACTAGACTTTTTGAGTTAATGGATTTTCTCTTTTGTAATAGATCACTGTACTTTGTTATAAATCACTGTGTCCTTGCTATGTAAGAATGTAACTTTATCATATCTTAAGACTAAATAGATCTTAAGGGGAGCATTGGTGAAAGGATTTTCATTTGTTGGGCTGATGTTGGCTGCTAAATCTCCATGTTCCCTACCCTTATAATGAATATAACTAGCATATAGGAGAAATAAGTATAACCTTTAAGCATATAGGAGAAATAAGTATTAACCTTTAAGACTAATCATGTTAACCTTGGGTTGAATAAATTCCTTTCTTGATTGTAACTCACTACATCCTCACCCTATAGGAATGTAACTTTATTTGGAGGGTGGTGCCTGGTTTAAGAAAAACACCCTTGGAAGAAATGTTTCTTTTGGTTATCAGAAAGAAAGGATCATAAAATGTCAGCAGGTCTCACTCATGGCCAGAAGATGATGTAATATCCCTAAGACCTTTTTTTATACATTTATGTGAAGCACCTGATTTTGATAAAGGTCAGGACTGCTGACCCCCACGTGACTCTGTATTCATCCCTATGTGTAACAAAAGGTATATAAACAAACCCAAAAATAAAGAAATCGGATCAGTTTCCGGAAAGACTGATTCTCCCATGTCGCTTCTTTCTGCTTTCTGGCTGAATTCCCATCTGGAGCTATGGATGCTATTCCACGTAATCCAAGTTATTCAGCCCCTTTTCTCCACTGTTTCCC
>NW_017209901.1:0-3020 GCF_001704415.2 Capra hircus
AAGTATTTAACCTTTAAGCATATAGGAGAAAATAAGAATTCACCTTTAAGACTAATCATGTTAACCTTGGGTTAAATAAATTCCTTTCTTGATTGTAACTCACTACACCCTCACCCCTATAGGAATGTAACTTTATTTGGAGGGTGGTGCCTGGTTTAAGAAAAAACACCCTTGGAAAGAAATAAGTTTATTTGGTTATCAGAAAGAAAGGATCATAAAATGTCAGCAGGTCTCATTCATGGCCAGAAGATGATGTAAGATCCCTAAGACCTTTTTTTTATACATTTATGTGAAGCACCTGATTTTGATAAAGGTCAGGATGCCGACTCCTGCGTGACTCTGTATTCATCCCTATGTGTAACAAGAGGTATACAAGCAAAACCAAAAATAAAGAAATCAGATCAGTTTCCGGAAAGACTGATTCCCCCATGTCGCTTCTTTTTTGCTCCGTTTTTCTGCTGAATTCTCTACTGGAGGATGGATGCTATTCCACGTAATCCAAGTTATTCAGCCTCTTTTTCTCCAATAATCTTCCTACTACACAATCCATTTCTAATCTCTTTATATCTGGGATTAAATATGTATATTTCCAAAGACGACGACTACGTCCCACCTTCGAATCACGCTGGATCCACCGGGCTGGACCACGGGACTTTCCCTGCTTGGTCGGGAAAGTATTCCCGGCGTTCCCACCGCATCTCAAGAAAGGCGCTCTCCACAGGAAAGGCGAGAGGAACTCCAGGGTCGTGCCACAATTCCAAGAGTCCCCAGATGTCTCAGTCCATTCCAGAGGAACTTTTTCCCTGCACTGCCTTGATTTTCACGCCGAGGATCGACTGGCACCATGGTGGCACATGGGACAGCGATGTGGGAAAGCCTCGTGGGAAAGCTCGAGGAAAGCCGTGAGAAATACCTCGAGGGAAAGACATCAGATCTCTTGATCAACGCGACGGGCAGCGTGACACTGCTACTGCAGCTCAGGAGTAAGCGTTCTTGCATGATCCCGCTGAGAAGAGGACTGACACCCCTGGGGAGACTCAGAAGTAACCCAAGAACCATGTCACACTGGAGAGGAATCCTCAGGTCCGGCCTCGAGTTCACACAAGGTCTTAGGCCCCGGCATCGACCCAAGAGGAATCCCGAGAGTCCCCCTGGCAACTTGCATGGGGACTGGCCTTTCCTGAGGCACGAGACCGGGTCCCTGAGGTCCCCGTCGTAATTCGAGAGCACCTGCCGTAACTCGAGAAAATCCAGGAGGTTCTCCCTACAGCAAAATGAGGCCTATTTCCACTGACGCATCTAGAGGCTAAGCACACCTAACCTCTGGAACTTCCAATGGTTCCTTCACACACTTGCTGCAACTCAAGAGCTTTCCCGACACACCCGTCTACACTCAAAGGAAGCACGAGGGTCCCGCCCACATCCAGAGAAGCCCCGAGCCCCCCTCGAGGCTCCAAAGGAGAGATCTTTTAAATGCTTGCATTTCCCGAGTCGAAGACCTTGTGTTGAGTTGGGACCGGAAACTGAGGATTCCTCTCCAGTGCTGACGTGGATTTTTGGGTACTTCTGGACTCTCCCCAGGGGAGTCAGTCCTCGTCTCGAGTGGGAAATGCACGTGGGCTTTCCTCCCTAAAGGTGGCAGCAGTGTCATGCTACCCGACGGGTGGATCAAGGGATGTGTGGCTTTCCCTGTAGGATTTCCCATGAGGCTTTCCCACGAGGCTAACACACAGGGCTGTCCCACGTGCCACCGTGGTGTGAGTCGATCCTCGGCGTGACAGTCAAGGCAGTGCAGGTAAAAGAGTTTCCTTTGGAATGGACTCAGTCCTCTGGGGGACTCTTGGATTGGTGGCACGACCCTGGAGTTCCTCTCGCCTTTCCTGTGGAGAGCGCTTCCTCTTGAGATGCGACGGAATGCCGGGAATTCTTTCCGACCACGCAGGGAAAGGATCCCTCATCTCGAGCTACAAGGAGGAAAAGGGCCTCCTCTGGATGTGCAAGGGACGCTCGCGCTTCCTCTCGAGTGGACAAGGGTATGTCGGGGAACTTCTTGAGTTGCAGCAAAGGTGTGAAGGACCCTATGGAAGTTCCAAAGGTTAGATGTGATTAGCCTCGAGTCGCCTCAGCGGAAATGGGCCTCATCTAGCCTGGAGGGGAGAATCTACAGGATTTTCTCGAGTTGCGGTAGGTGCTCTCGATTTACGACGGGGACCACAGGGACCGTATCTGGTGGCCTCAGGAAAGGCCACTCTCCGTGCGAGTTGCTTATTGGCCTCTCGGGATTCCTCTCCCGTCGATGCCGGGGCCTAAGACCTTGTGTGGATCCGTGCCGGAACCTGAGGATTCCTCTCCAGTGCTGACATGGATCTTGGGATTCTTCTGGAGTCTCCCCAGGGTAGTCAGTCCTCGTTACGAGTGGGGGCAGGCACGTGCGGTTTCCTCCCGAGCTGTAGCAGCGGCGTCATGATTCCCTTCGCGTGGATCAAGGGATCTGAGGCTTTCCGTCGAGGCTTTCCCACGAGGCTTTCCCACGAGACTTTCCCACAGGGCTGTCCCACGTGCCACCGTGATGTGAGTCGATCCTCGGCATGAAAGTTGAGGCAGTGCAGGGAAAACAGGTTTCCCTGGAATGGAGTGAGCTCTGCGGGACTCTGGAATGGTGGCACGACCCTGGAGTTCCTCTCGCCTTTCCTGTGGAGAGCGCCTCCTCTTGAGATGCGACGGGAACGCCGGAATTCATCCAGAACACGCAAGGAAAGGATCCCTTCTCTCGAGCTAGGAGGCGGAAACGGGCTCCTCTGGATGTGGGCGGACCTCGTGCTTCCTCTCGAGTGGAGACGGGTATGTCGGGGAACTTCTTGAGTTGCAGCAAGGGTGTGAAGGACCCTTTGGAAGTTCCAGTGGTTAGGTTGTGATTACCTTGAGATATCTCAGCAGAAAGGGGCCTCATCTCTCCTGGAGGGGAGAACCTCCTGGATTTTCTCGAGTTGCGGCAGGTGCTCTCGACTTACGACGGGGAC
>NW_017209902.1:0-3019 GCF_001704415.2 Capra hircus
ATCTAACATCTGGAACTTCCAAAGGGTCTTTCACTCCTTTACTGCAACTCAAGAAGTTCCTCGACAAACCGGTCTCGACTCGAGAGGAAGCACGAGATTCCCGCCCACATCCAGCAGAGACCCGTTTCCGCCTCCTAGCTCGAGAGTAGGGATCCTTTCCCTGCGTGGTCGGGAAAGAATTCCGCGCCGCGTTCCCTTCGCATCTCAAAGAGGAGGCGCTCTCCACAGGAATGTTGAGAGGAACTCCAGGGTTGTGCCACCATTCCCAGAGTCCCCAGATGTCTCAGTCCCATTCCAGGGAAACCTGTTTTCCCTGCACTGTCTCGACTTTCTAGCCGGGTTGGACTCACACCGGTGGCACGTGGGACAGCACTGTGGGAAAGCCTCGTGGGAAGCCTTGATGGAAAGCCACAGATCCCTTGATCCACACGAAGGGAAGCGGACACTGCTGCTACAGCTCGGTAGGAAAGTGCACGTGCATGCCCCCACTCGAGACGAGGACTGACTCCCCTGGGGAGACTCCAGAAGTACCCCAAGATCCATGTCAGCACTGGAGAGAATCCTCAGGTTCCGGCACCGACTCCACACAAGATCTTAGGCCCCTGCATCGACGGGAGAGGAATCCCGAGAGGGCCTCGAGCAACTCGCATGGGACTGGCCTTTCCTGACGCCACCACAGCGGGTCCCTGAGGTTCCCGTCGTAAGTCGAGAGCACCTGCCGCAACTCGAGAAAATCCAGGAGGTTCTGCCCCTCCAGGCGAGATGAGGCCCATTTCCGCTGAGGCGTCCTGAGGCTAATCACACCTAAACTCTGGAACTTCCAAAGGGTCCTTCACACCCTTACTGCAACTCAAGAAGTTCCTCGAAAAAACCGGTCTCCACTCGAGAGGAAGCACGAGAGTCCCGCCCACATCCAGCGGAGACCGTTTCCGCCTCCTAGCTCGAGAGGAGGATCCTTTCCCTGCCTGGTCGGAAAAAAATTCCCCGGCGTTCCGCTCGCATCTCAAGAGGAGGCGCTCTCCACAGGAAAGTCGAGACGAACTCCAGTGTCATGTCAATATTCCCAGAGTCCCTGCAGAAGTCTCAGTCCATTCCAGGAAACTGTTTTCCCTGCACTGCCTCGACTTTCAAGTCGAGGATCGACGCACACCAACGTGGCACGTGGGACAGCCCTGTGGGAAAGCCTCGTGGGAAAACCTCGTGGGAAAGCCTCGAGGAAAGCCACAGATCCCTTGATCCACGCCAAGGGAAGCGACACTGCTGTTACAGCTCGGAGGAAAGCGCACCTGCATGCCCCACTCGAGACGATGAGACTATCCCTTGATGATTCCTTTTGTTATTACTCCGCATTGATCCCATAGCATCTTGTGATGAGGATTTATTGTTCTTGTTTGGCGTACGGTTTTCACATACGTTTTTGCTTCAGGTCTTTTTCGAATTCTTTTTTGGGTATGGGTTTAATTTCCACGATTGAGGCCCCGACATTCATTGGGGGTCTGGCCTTTTCCTATATTTGGTTACCATAGCGTTTTGTCCCTGATTTATTCCAGCGTTAAGTCTGAGTGATTCTGCTTGCAACTCGAGAATATCACTAGTTATCCCGTCCTAGCGGTGAGGTTCCCAGTTCCTATTTGTTTGTGACATTTTTCATCTTTTCATCTTGGAACTTTTCCATTTAATTTTTCTTTTCAATCTTATTCCAATATGTTTCCTCGATCACTATTTGTCGTCTGCTCATGCTTCGATTTTTTCTATTCGATTAGTATTCTCTTGTCGTTTCTATTTCTCTTTCATGTTTATTCTCGTTGTGCGCGTGGCTCTTTTAGCGTCTGAGTTGGTTGTGGTTTTTGTTTTTGTTTTGTGTTTTTGTTTTAGTAGGATCCTTTCCCTTTTTCTTTGTGTTGTTTTTTGTGGTCGGAAGATCCCCGCATTCATTTCGCTTTTCATAGATGATTGCGCTCTCTTCTAGAGAGGCGGGTAGGAGACTCTAGGTTGTTGTGCTCAATTCCGGGTCCGCGTCCAATTCTCAGTCCATTCAGGAGGCTCTGTGTTCCCTGGCTGCCTCGACTCTTCCGGGAGAGTCCAGAGGATGACTCTTCGACCATGTGGCAGCGTGGACGCCGTTGACATGAGCTCGTGGAACTCGTGGAGAGCCTCGAGGGGAAGCACAGAGGGTTCTTGAGTCCACGCGAAGGTGATACGCATGTGCTACAGCTCGAAGGAAAGCCGTGCATTGTCCACGCGACGCGACTGATCTTTTCTCTCGGGGAGCTCCGAAGTACCCCAAGGACTGTCACACTGCAGAGGATCTCTCAGGCAGGCGTGTGATGCACAGGCAAGTTTTAGGCCCAGCACTCGAAGGGTGTGGGGCTAGTGGTAAGTGGGGACTTCGGGAGAGGTCGGCGAGGGAAGCAGGGACTGGCTTTCTGACGCCCCGACAGCTGGTCGCCTAAGGGTTCCGTCGGAGTCGAAGAGCACCGGCGGCAGACTCGGGTAAGATCACAGGAGGTCTCCCTCCAGGCAGATGAGGCCCATTTTCCTGTTTGGAGCGTGTCCTGAGGCTAGAGACAAAAGCTAATACTCGTGTAGACTGCAGAAGTCCTATCGACAGCCCGCTTTCGTTGCAAATCAGAAGCTTGCTAGGCCAAGTGCCAAGTCGGGCGGGAGAGAACGGGTGCCGCTGCAATCGAGGCCCCGTCTCCCTCCGTAGTCGAGGGGAGGAGGGATGCGCGTTGCTCCGTGTCGAAGGGAGCGTGATGGGGCGCGGGGGTCGGTCCATCAGGTGAGTGCTATCCAGGGGGAGTGATGCGGGGGAGGACGGACGAGTGGGGAGGCGGAGGGGGGTGTTCCAGGTCCCGGGCAGGGTCGCGAGGTCGATTCCAGGGGAGAGAGTGGTTCGGGTCAGGGTGTGACTTTGCAAGAGGCGGGGATTACTCGGGCACACGACGGTGGAGCGGTGGGACAGAGCCGTGGGAGAGCCTCGGGAGGCTTCCTGGGGAGGGGCCGCGGGGAAGCCGAT
>NW_017209903.1:0-3018 GCF_001704415.2 Capra hircus
GAAGGGAAGCGCGACACTGCTGCTACAGCTGGGAGAAAGCGCACATGCATGCCCCCACTCGAGACGAGGACTGACTCGCCCTGGGGAGACCTCCCAGAAGTACCCAAGATCCATGTCAGAACTGGAGAGGAATCCTCAGGTTACAGCACTGACTCCACAGAAGGTCTTAGGCCCCGGCATCGACGAGACAGGAATCCCGAGAGCCCCGAGCAACTCGCATGGGGACTGGCCTTTCCTGAGGCCACCAGAGCGGGTCCATGAGGTCGCCGTCGAAAGTCGAGAGCACCTGCCGCACCTCGAAAAAAATTCAGGAGTTTCTCCCCTCCAGGCGAGATGAGGCCCATTTCCGCTGAGGCATCTCGAGGTTAATTACACCTAACCTCTGTAACTTCCAAAGGGTTTTTCCACCCTTACTGCTGCTCAAGAAGTTCCCCGACATACTCGTCTCCACTCGAGAGGAAGCACGAGAGTCCCGCCACATCCAGAGGAGCCCCGTTTCCGCCTCTTAGCTGGAGAGGAGGGATCCTTTCCCTGCGTGGTCGAGAAAGAATTCCCGGCGTTCTCGTCGCATCTCAAGAGGAGGCGCTCTCTCCACAGGAAAGGCGAGAGGAACTCCAGGGTCGTGCCACCATTCCAGAGTCCCCCAGATGTCTCAGTACATTCCAGGGAAACCTATTTTCCCTGCACTACCTCGACTCTCAAGCCGAGGATCGACTCACAACACCGTGGCACGTGGGACAGCCCTGTGGGAAAGCCTCGTGGAAAAAGCCTTGTTGGAAAGCATCGTGGGAAAGCCTCGAGGGAAAGCCACTGATACCTTGATCCACACGACTGGAGCATGACACTGCTGCTACAGCTAGGGAGGAAAGCGCAGGTGCATGCCCCACTCGAGACGAGGACTAACTCCCCTGGGAAGACTCCAGAAGTACCCCAAGATCCATGTCAGCACTGCACAGGAAACCTCAGATTCCGGCACCGACTCCACACAAGGTCTTAGGCCCCGACATCGACGGGAGAGGAATCCGAGAGGCCCCGAGCAACTCGCATGGGGACTGGCCTTTTCTGAGGCCCCCCAGAGCGGGTCCTTGAGGTCCCCGTCGTAAGTCGAGAGCAACTGCCCTATCTCTAGAAAATCCAGGAGGTTCTCCCTCCAGGCGAGATGAGGCCCATTTCTGCTGAGGCGTCTCGAGGCTAATCACACCTAATCTCTGGAACTTCCAAACGGTGCTTCACACCCTGGCTGCAACTCAAGATGTTCCCCGACATACCGTCTCCATTCGAGAGGAAGCACGAGAGTCCCGCCCACATCCAGAGGAGCCCCGTTTCTGCCTACTAGCTCGAGAGGAGGGATCCTTTCCCTGCGTCATCGGGAAAGAAATCCCGGCGTTCCCGTCCCATCTCAAGAGGAGGCGCTCTCCACAGGAAAGGCGAGAGGAACTCCAGGGTCGTGCCACCTTTCCCAGAGTCCCCCAGATGTCTCAGTCCATTCCAGGGAAACCTGTTTTCCCTGCACTGCTTCGACATTCAAGCCGAGGATCGACTCACACCAGGGTGGCACGTCGGACAGCCCTGTGGGAAAGCCTCGTGGGAAAGCCTCGTGGGAAAGCCTCATGGGAAAGCCTCGAGGGAAAGCCACAGATGCTTTGATCCACGCATAGGGAAGTGTGACTCTGCTGCTACAGCTCCGGAGGAAAGCGCACGTGCATGACCCCACTCGAGACGAGGACTGACTCCCTGGGGAGACTCCAGAAGTATCCCAACATCCATGTCAGCACTGCAGAGGAATCCTCAGGTCCCGCCTCCGATACCACACAAGGACTTAGGCCCCGCATCGACGGGAGAGGAATCCGAGAGGCCCCGGAGCAACTCCCATGGGACTGGCCTTTCCTGTGTCCACCAGAGCGGGTCCCTGAAGTCTCCGTCGTAAGTCGAGAGCACCTGCCGCAACTCGAGAAAATCCAGGAGGTTTTCCCCTCCAAGCGAGATGAGGCCCTTGTCCGCTGAGGAGTCACGAAGCTAATCACACCTAACCTCTGGAACTTCCAAACGGTTATTCACACCCTTGCTGCCAACTAAAGAAGTTCCCCGACATACCCGCTCCACTTGAGAGGAAGCACGAGAGTCCCGCTCACATCCAGAGGAGCCCCGTTTCCGCGTCCAAGCTCGAGAGGAGGGATCCTTTCCCTGCGTGGTCAGGAAAGAATTCCCGGGGTTCCATAGCATTTTCAAGAGGAGGCGCTCTCCACAGGAAAGGCGAGAGGAATTCGAGGGTCGTTCCCATTCCAGAGTCCCCCAGATTTCTCAAGTCCATTCCAGGGAAAACTGTTTTCCCTGCACTGCGACTTTCAAGCCGAGGATCGACTCACACCACGGTGGCACGTGGGACAGCCCTTGGGAAAGTTGTGGGAAGCCTCGTGGGGAAAGTCTCATGGGAAAGCCTCGAGGGAAAGCCACATATCCTTGATCCACGCGAAGGGAAGCGTGACACTGCTGCTACAGCTCGGGAGGAAAGCGCACGTGCATGCCACCACTTAGAGGAGGACTGACTCCCTGGGTAGACTTCAGAAGTACCAGATCCATGTCAGCAATGGAGAGATAATTCTCAGGTTTTGCCACAGACTCCACATAAGATTTAGCCCGGCTTCGACGGAGAGGAAACCGAGAGGCCGAGCAACTCGCATGGGGACTGGCCTTTCGTGAGGCCACCAGAGCGGGTCCCTGAGGTCCCTGTCGTAAGTCGAGAAGCACCTGCCAACTCGAGATAATCCACGAGGTTCTCCCCTCTCCAGGCGAGGTGAGCCCCCATTTCGCTGAGGCGTCTCGAGGCTAATCACACACCTAACTCTGGAACTTCCAAATGGTCCTTCACACCCTTGCTGAAACTCAAGAAGTTCCCCGACATACCCGTCTCCACTCGAGAGGAAGCACGTGAGTCCCGCCCACATCCAGAGGAGCCCCGTTTCAGCCCCTAGCTCTAGAGGAGGGATCCTTTCCCTGCGTGGTCGGGAAAGAATTCCC
>NW_017209904.1:0-3018 GCF_001704415.2 Capra hircus
GGCCTTTTCCTTGAGCGCCACCATGAGCGGCGCGTCCCTTAGGTCCCCTTCGTAAGTCGAGAGCACCTGCCGCAACTCGAGAAAATCCAGGAGGTTCTCCCTCCAGGCGAGATGAGGCCCATTTCCTGAGGCTTCTCGAGGCTAATCACACCTGACCTCTGAACTTCCAATGGGTCCTTCACACCTTGTTGCTGCAACTCAAGAAATTGCCCGACATACCCGTCTCCACTCGAGAGGAAGCACGAGAGTCCCGCCCACATCCAGAGTTGCCCCGTTTCCGCCTCCTAGCTCGAGAGGAGGGATCCTTTCCCTGCGTGGTCGGGAAAGAATTCCCGGCGTTCCCGTCGCATCTCAAGCGGAGACGCTCTCAAAAGGAAAGGCGAGAGGAACTCCAGGGTCGTGCCACCATTCCCAGAGTCCCCGAGATGTCTCAGTCCATTCCAGGGAAAACCTGTTTTCCCTGCACTGCCTCGACTTTCAAGCCGAGGATCGACTCACACCACGGTGGCACGTGGGACAGCCCTGTGGGAAAGCCTCGTCGGAAAGCCTCTTGGGAAAGCCTAGAGGGAATGCCACAGATCCCTTGATCCACGCGAAGGTAAGCGCGACACTGCTGCAACAGCTCGGGAGGAAAGCGCACGTGCATGCCCCCACTGGAGACGAGGACCGACTCCATTGAGGAACTCCAGAAGTACCCCAAGATCCATGTCAGCACTGGAGAGGAAACCTCAGGTTCCGACAGTGACTCCACACAAGGTTAGGCCCCAGCATCGACGGGAGAGGAATCCCGAGAGGCCCCCGAGCAACTCGCATGGGGACTGGCCTTTCCTGAGGCCACCAGAGCGGTTTCCTGAGGTTCCCGTCGTAAGTCGAGTGCACCTGCCGCAACTCGAGAAAATCCAGGAGGTTCTCCCTCCAGGCGAGATGAGGCCCGTTTCCAATGAGGCTTCTCCAGGCAAATCACACCTAAATTCTGGAACTTCCAAAGGGTCCTTCACACCCTTGCTGCAACTCAAGAAGTTCCCCGACATACTCATCTCCACTTGAGAGAAGCACGAGAGTCCCGACCACATCCAGAGGAGCCCCGTTTCTGCCTCCTAGCTCGAGAGGAGGGATCCTTTCCCTGTGTGGTCGGGAAAGAATTCCCGGCGTTCCCAGTCGCATCTCAAGAGGAGGCGCTTTCCACAGGAAAGGCGAGAGAAAGCTCCAAGGTCGTGCCACCATTCCCAGAGTCCCCCAGATGTCTCAGTCCATTCCAGGGAAACCTGTTTTCCCTGCACTGCCTCGACTTTCAAGCCAAGGTTCGACTCACACCACGGTGGCACTTGGGACAGCCCTGTGGGAAAGCCTCGTGGGAAAGCCTCGAGGGAAAGCCACAGATTCCATGAGCCAACGGCGAATGGGAAGCGGGACACTGCTGCTACAGCTCGGGAGAAAAGCGCACGTCCATTCCCCCTCTCGAGACGAGGACTGACTCCCCTGGGGAGACTCCAGACATACCCCAAGATCCATGTCAGCATTGGAGACGAATCCTCAGGTTCCGGCACCGACTCCACACAAGGTCTTAGGCCCCGGCATCGACGGGAGAGGAATCCCGAGAGGCCCCCGAGCAACTCGCATGGGGACTGGCCTTTCCTGAGGCCACCAGAGCGGGTCCCTGAGGTCCCCGTCGTAAGTCGAGAGCACCTGCCGGAACTCGAGAAAATCCAGGAGGTTCTCCCCATCCAGGCGAGATGAGGCCCATTTCCGCTGAGGTGTCTTGAGGCTAATCACACCTAAACTCTGGAACTTCCAAAGGGTCCTTCACACCCTTGCTGCAACTCAAGAAGTTCCCCGACATACCCGTCTCCACTCGAGAGGAAGCACGAGAGTTCCGCCCACATCCAGAGGAGCCCCGTTTCTGCCTCCTAGCTTGAAAGGTGGGATCCTTTCCCTGCGTGTTCTGGAAAGAATTCCCGGCGTTCCCGTCCCATCTCAAGAGGAGGCGCTCTCCACAGGAAAGGCGAGAGGAACTCCAGGGTCCTGCCACCATTCCCAGAGTCCCCCAGATGTCTCAAGTCCATTCCAGGGAAACCTGTTTTCCCTGCACTGCCTCGACTTTCAAGCCGAGGATCCACTCACACCACCGTGGCACGTGGGACAGCCCTGTGGGAAAGCCTCGTGGGAAAGCCTCGTGGGAAAGCCTCGAGGGAAAGCCACAGATCCCTTGATCCAGGCGAAGGGAAGCGTGACACTGCTGCAACAGCTTATGAGGAAAGCGCACGTGTATGCCCCCACTCGAGACGAGGACTGACTCCCCTGGGGAGAGTCCAGAAGTACCCCAAGATCCATGTCAGCAACTGGAGAGGAATCCTCAGGTTCCGGCACTGACTCCACACAAGGTCTTATGCCCCAGCATCGATGGGAGAGGAAACCCGAGAGGCCCCCGAGCAACTCGCAATGGGACTGGCCTTTCCTGATGGCAACCAGAGCGGTTCCCTGTGGTCCCCGTCGTAAGTCGAGAGCACCTGTCGCAACTCGAGAAAATCCAGGAGGTTCTACCCTCCAGGCGAGATGAGGCTCATTTCCGCTGAGGTGTCTCGAGGCTAATCACACCTAACCTCTGGAAATTCCAACGGGTCCTTCACACCCTTGCTGCAACTCAAGAAGTTCCCCGACATACCCGTCTCCACTCGAGAGTAAGTACGCGAGTCCTGCCCACATCCAGAGGATCCCCATTTCCGCCTTTCTAGCTCGAGAGGAGGGATCCTTTCCCTGCGTGGTCGGGAAACAATTCCCGGCGTTCCCGTCCCATCTCAAGAGGAGGCGCTCTCCACAGGAAAGGCGAGAGGAACTCCAGGGTCATGCCACCATTCCGAGAGTCCCCCAGATGTCTCAGTCCATTCCAAGGAAACCTGTTTTCCCTGCACTGCCTCGACTTTCAAGCCGAGGATCGACACACACGGTGGCACGCAGGACAGCCTGTGGGAAAGGCCTCATGTGGTGGGAAATCCTCATGGGAAAGCCTCGAGGGAAAGC
>NW_017209905.1:0-3018 GCF_001704415.2 Capra hircus
ATCTCGCTGGAGGGGGAGACCCTCCTGGATTTTCTCGAGTTGTGGCAGGTGCTCTCGACTTACGACGGGGACCTCAGGTACCCGCTCTGGTGGCCTCAGGAAAGGTCAGTCCCCATGCGAGTTGATCGGGGGGCCACTCGGGATTCCTCTCCCGTCGATGCGGGGGGCCTAAGACCTTGTGTGGGAGTCGCTGCCGGAACCTGAGGATTCCTCTCCAGTGCTGACATGAATTTGGGGTTCTTCTGGGAGTCTCCCCAGGGGAGTCAGTCCTCGTCTCGAATTGGGGCATGCACGTGCGATTTCCTCTCGAGCTGTAGCAGCAGTGTCACGTTCCCTTCGCGTGAATCAAGGGATCTGTGGCTTTCCCTCGAGGCTTGCCCAGGAGGCTTTCCCACAGGGCTGTCCCACGTGCCACCGTGGTGTGAGTCGATCCTCGGCTTGAAAGTCGAGGCAGTGCAGGGAAAACAGGTTTCCCTGCAATGGACTGAGACATCTGGGGGACTCTGGGAATGGTGCACGACCGTGGAGTTCCTCTCGCCTTTCCTGTGGAGAGCGCCTCCTCTTGAGATGCGACGGAAACGCAGGGAATTCTTTCCCGACCACGCAGGGGAAGGATCCCTCCTCTCGAGCTAGGAGGCGGAAAAGGGGCTCTCTGGATGAGGGCGGGACTCTTGTGCTTCCTCTCGAGTGGAGACGGGTATGTCGGGGAACTTCTTGAGTTGCAGCAAGGGTGTGAAGGACCCTTTGGAAGTTCCAGAGGTTAGGTGTGATTAGCCTCGATCGCCTCAGGGGAAATGGGCCTCATCTCGCCTGGAGGGGAGAACCTCCTGGATTTTCTCGAGTTGCGGCAGGTGCTCTCGACTTACGACGGGGACCTCAGGGACCCGCTCTGGTGGCCTCAGGAAAGGCCAGTCCCCATGCGAGTTGCTCGGGGGGCCTCTCGGGATTCCTCTCCCGTCGATGCCGGGGCCTAAGACTGCCGGGAGCCAGTGTGAGGAAGCCCGCCCGTGACAAGGTTATGAGGAAGGAAGCTGACATAAGCAAGGCGTGCTCAGACTTCAGGGACCCCTCTGGAAATTTTTAAGCATGTACCCCAACAAAAATCTGCCGTTTTTTGTGCTCTGCTTTTTCACTCTTCTGACCTTTTCTGGAAAAAGTCAATTCAGGGCGTTAATCTTCTGCATTTGAAAGAGTGATTCAATCCAAAACCCTCTGATGGCTTTCTAGCCTGCCTGTAGGACTCGTACAGCTGTGCTTGTGATTGTTTGAGGCCTCCTGACCGCAGGAGGCACAGGAAGCTTAAAACATCCTAGGAATGCAGGAGCTTCCGAGGAGTCAAAATCTTTAGAATGGGACTGATTAAAAGTTTCATTTTTTAGGTCAATGCTTGCTGCCAAATTTTCATATCCTTTATTTTTAGATATAGTTTGGTATATAGAAAAACAAGTAGTAGACCTGGTATTAGCAACATTAGATCTTTGAGTTAAGTACCTTCTTTGTTATAACCCACTGCACCTTTGTTTATTAGAGATGTAACTTTAATGCTCTAAGGAGATTCAGATTAAAGAAAAACACTTCAGGGGGAAACAAAATTAACATTCATTAAGGAAGAGAGCCAAAAAGTGTTAACAAGCCTCTTGGCCAGAAGATAATGTAAATCACCTGAGACCTTTTGTATACAAAATGATATACAGAAATAATCTGGGTTGTGAATGCTACATAATTTTGTGTTATCCATTGATCTCCATGTTTTATCAAAAGTATAAAAGGCCTTCTGAACAATAAAGGAGGAGGCCAGGGGCCGGGGGCCAGTTTCTCGGACCAGCTTCTCGAACTAGTCTCTCAGCCTGGTTTCATGGGACTCTGGCTCCCCCGTGTCTTTCTCTCTCTTTCTTCTTCTCTAACTTTCCTTCTCTCTGCTCTTTACTTTAACTTCAGGCTGAATCTCCACCTCGAGTGCGGAGGCTCGCCAGGTCTACTTACTTGCCCTGGCTGCTAAGACCCGCACGAAAGGGAGCTTAAGGCGAGGCACCCTTAGATATTCAAGCGGGCGCCGGTGGCCCAACGTAGGTGGGTGCAAATTCCTTGTCTGGAATTTTATTGGCCTTCCGCGTAAACCAAGCTATTCAGCCCTCTTCCTCCACTTAATCTTCTTACTACACTATAGTTTCCTAATCTAATCTTACATTAATAAATAAAACAAGTCTTTCCACGCCAACGCCATCCACCCTTCGAATTCCCTGGATCCACCAGGGCTGGACCCCGGCATAAGACCTTGTGTGGAGTCAGTGCCGGAACCTGAGGATTCCTCTCCAGTGCTGACATGGATCTTAGGGTACTTCTGGAGTCTCCCCAGGGGAGTCAGACTTCGTCGCGAGTGGGGGCATGCACATGTGCTTTCCTCCGAGCTGTAGCAGCAGTGTCATGCTCCCCTTCGCGTGGATCAAGGGATCTGTGGCTTTCCCCACGAGGCTTTCCCACGAGGCATTCCCGCAAGACTTTCCCACAGGGCTGTCCCACGTGCCACTGTGGTGTGAGTCAATCCTCGGCTTGAAAGTCGAGGCAGTACAGGGAAAACAGGTTTCCCTGGAATGAACTGAGACATCTGGGGACTCTGGAATGGTGGCACGACCCTGGAGTTCCTCTCGCCTTTCCTGTGGATAGCGCCTCTTCTTGAGATGCGACGGGGAACGCCGCGAATTCTTTCCCGACCACGCAGGGGAATGGATCCCTCCTCTGGAGCTGGGAGGCAGAAACGGGGCTTCTCTGGATGAGGGCGGGAGTCTCCTGATTCCTCTCGAGTGGAGACGGGTATGTCGGGAACTTCTTGCGTTGCAGCAAGGGTGTGAAGGACCCTTTGTCAGTTCCAGAGGTTAGGTGTGATTAGCCTCGAGATGCCTCAGTGGAAATGGGCCCTCATCTCGCCTGGAGGGGAGAACCTCCTGGATTTTCTCGAGTTGTGGCAGGTGCTCTCAACATATGACGGAGACCTCAGGAACCCGCTATGGAGGCCTCAGG
>NW_017209906.1:0-3017 GCF_001704415.2 Capra hircus
TCGGGAAAGAATTCCCGGCGTTCCCGTCGCATCTTAAGAGGAGGCGCTCTCCACAGGAAAGGCGAGAGGAACTCCAGGGTCGTGCCACCATTCCCAGAGTCGCCCAGATGTCTCAGTCCATTCCAGCGAAACCTGTATTCCTGCACTGCCTCAACGTTCAAGGCCGAGGATCGACTCACACCACGGTGGCACGTGGGACAGCCCTGTGGGAAAGCCTCGTGGGAAAGCCTCGTGGAAAGCCTCGAGGGAATGCCACAGATCCCTTGTTCACGTGAAGGAAAGGGTGACACTGGCGCTACAGCTCGGGAGGAAATCGCACGTTCATGCCCCCACTCGAGACGAGACTGACTCCGCTGGGGAGACTCCAGAAGTACCCCAAGATCCATGTCAGAACTGGAGAGGAAACCTCAGGTCTGGCACCGACTCCACACAAGGTCTTAGGCCCCGATATCGACTGGAGAGAATCCCGAGAGACCCCCGAGAGCCCCCGAGCAACTCGCAAGGGGACTGGCCTTTCCTGAGGCCACCAGAGCGGTCCCTGAGGTCCCCGTCGTAAGTCGAGAGCACCTGCCTTAACTCGAGAAAATCCAGGAGGTTCTCCCCTCCAGGCGAGATGAGGCCATTTCCGCTGAGGCGTCTCGAGCTAATCACACCTAAACTCTGGAACTTCCAAAGGGTCCTTCACACCCTTACTGCAACTCAAGAAGTTCCGACATACCCGTCTCCACTCGCGAGGAAGCACGAGAGTCCCGCCCACATCCAGAGGAGCCCCGTTTCCGCCTCCTAGCTCGAGAGGAGGGATCCTTTCCCTGCGTGGTCGGATAATTCCCGGTGTTCCCGTCACATCTCAAGAGGAGGCGCTCTCCACAGGAAAGGCGAGGAAACTCCAGGGTCGTGCCACCATTCCCAGAGTCCCTGGATGTCTTAGTCCATTCCAGGGAAACCTGTTTTCCCTGCACTGCCTCGACTTTCAAGCCGAGGATCGACTCACACCACGGTGGCATGTGGGACAGCCCTGTGGGAAAGCCTCGTGGGAAAGCCTCTTTGGAAAGCCTCGTGGGAAAGCCTCGAGGGAATGCCACACATCCCTTTTTCCACGCGAAGGGTAGCGTTACACTGCTGCTACAGCTCGGAGGAAGGTGCACTGCATGCCCCACTCGAGACGAGGACTGACTCCCCTGGGGAGACTCCAGAATACCCCAAGATCCATGTCAGCACTGGAGAGGAATCCTCAGGTTCTGGCACCGACTCCACACAAGGTCTTAGGCCCTAGCATCGACGTGAGAGGAATCCCGAGAGCCCCCCGAGCAACTCGCATGGGACTGGCCTTTCCTGAGGCCACCAGAGCGGTTCCCTGAGGTACCCGTCGGAAGTCGAGAGCACCTGCCGCAACTCGAGAAAATCCAGGAGGTTCTCCCCTCCAGGCGACATGAGGCCCATTTCCGCTGAGGTATCTCGAGGCTAATCACACGTTACCTAAGGAACTTCCAAAGGGTCCTTCACACCCTTGCTGCAACTCAAGAAGTTCCCTGATATACCCGTCTCCACTCGAGAGGAAGCACGAGAGTCCCGACCACATCCAGAGGAGCCCCGTTTCCACCTCCTAGCTCGAGAGGAGGGATCCTTTCCCTGCGTGCTCGGGAAAGAACTCCCGGCGTTCCCGTCGCATCTCAAGAGGAGGCGCTCTCCACAGGAAAGGCGAGAGGAACTCCAGGGTCATGCCACCATTCCCAGAGTCCCCCAGATGTCTCAGTCCATTCCAGGGAAACCTGTTTTCCCTGCACTGCCTCGACTTTCAAGCCGAGGATCGACTCAAACCATGGTGGCAAGTGCGACAGCCCTGTGGGAAAGCCTCGTGAGAAACCTCGTGGGAAAGCCTCGAGGGTATGCCACAGATCCCTTGTTCCACGCGAAGGGAAGCGTGACACTCCTGCTTCAGCTCGGGAGGAAAAGCGCACGTGCATGCCCCCACCCGAGACGAGGACTGACTCTCCTGGGGAGACACCAGAAGTACCCAAGATCCATGTCAGCAATGGAGAGGAATCCTAGGTTCCGGCACTGACTCCACAAAAGGTCTTAGGCCCGGCATCGACGGAGAGGAATCCCGAGAGGCCCCGGAGCAACTCGCATGGGGACTGGCCTTTCCGGAGGCCACCAGAGCGGGTCCCTGAGGTCCCAGTCGTAAGACGAGAGCACCTGCCGCAACTCGAGAAAATCCAGGAGGTTCTCCCCTCCAGGCGACATGAGGCCCATTTCCGCTGAGGTATCTCGAGGCTAATCACACCTTACCTCTGGAACTTCCAAAGGTCCTTCACACCCTTGCTGCCACTCAAGAAGTTCCCTGACATACCCGTCTCCACTCGAGGGGAAGCACGGAGAGTCCCGCCCACATCCAAAGGGGCCCCCGTTTCCGTCTCCTAGCTCGAGAGAGATCCTTTCCCTGCGTGGTCTGGAAAGAATTCCCGGCGTTCCCGTCGCATCTCAAGAGGGCGCTCTCCACAGGAAAGGCGAGAGGAACTCCAGGTTCGTGCTACCGTTCCAGAGTCCCCCAAATGTCTGCGTCCATTCCAGGGAAAACAGTTTTCCCTGCACTGCCTTGACTTTCAAGCCGAGGATCGACTTACACCACGGTGTCACGGTGGCACGTGCGCGACAGCCCTGTGCGCTAAACCCCGCTGGCCGAAAGCCTCCGCTTCGCAAATCCTCGCCTGGGAAAGCCCTCGAGGGAATGCCACAGCATCCCATGTTCCACGTGAAGAAAGACCGTGACACTGCCCCGGCTACAGCCTCGCCGGAGTGAAATTCGCACGTGCCATACCCCCACTCGCAGACCGGCGAGGACAGACATCCGCTGGGAGACTCCCAGCATAAATACCCAAATCCATGTCATGAACTGAGCAGCAAACTCAGTCTGCACCGACTCCACACCCAGCGTTTACGCCCCCCATACTCGACTGTGAGAGGCAATCCCCCGAGAGACCGGAAGACAGGTCCTGAGTCCCTCTACGAATTTCCCT